>NW_027414093.1:0-41493 GCF_964106895.1 Numenius arquata
TACGAAGCTCTACGAGAGCCCTATGGAGTCCGCACGGAGCAGTAGTGTTCTGGGGGCCCCTTCAGACCTCTGCGGGCGCTTATGGAAACCTACAGGACCCTACGGAACTGTACGAGACTCTACAGGCCCCTAGAGAACACCACAGGCCCTTACGGAACTGTACGAGACTCTACAGGCCCCTAGGGAACACCACAGGCCCCTACGGAACCCTACACAACCCTCTGGAAACTTATGGAACCCTATAAGCTCCTACCAACCCCTGCGGGCACTTTACACAACCCTACAGGTCCCTACGGAAATCTACGGGACTCTATGGGCCCCTAGGGAACCCTACAGATTTCGATGGAACCCTACGAGCCCCTCTGGAACCCTACAGAATACTCCAGGACCCGACAGCACTCTACAAGACCCTTAGCAACACAACGGAACCTCACTAAAACCCTATGGGCTCCTACAGAACATTGCAGGCGCCTACGGAACCCTACAGACACCTGCGGGCACTTACGGAACCCTGCAGGCCCCTACGGAACCCTACAGGTCCATACAGAACCCCACAGGGCCCTACGGAACTTTACCAGCCACTACGGAACTCTACGGGTCCCTATGGAACCCTGCAGAACCCTCCGCAACCTTACAGAATCCCACAGACTCCTACAGACTTCTGCGGGCACTTACACAACCCTACAGGCCCCTATCTAACACTGCCAGCCCCTATGGAAGGAACCCTACAGGCCCCTACAGAACACTACTGGCTCCTGCGGTACTCCAGAGGCCTCTAGGGAACCTACGAAGCTCTACGGAACCCTATGGATCCTCACGGAACAGTACGGGCCCCTTCAGACCTCTGCGGGCGCTTATGGAAACCTACAGGACCCTACGGAACTGTACGAGACTCTACAGGCCCCTAGGGAACACCACAGGCCCCTACGGAACCCTACACAACCCTCCGGAAACATATGGCACCCTACAAGCTCCTACCAACCCCTGCGGGCACTTACACAACCCTACAGGCCCCTACGGAAATCTACGGGACTCTACGGGCCCCTAGGGAAGCCTACAGATTTCGACGAAACCCTACGAGCCCCTCTGGAACCCTACAGAATACTCCAGGACCCGACAGCACTCTACAGGACCCTTAGCAACACAACGGAACCTCACTAAAACCCTATGGGCTCCTACAGAACACTGCAGGTGCCTACGGAACCCTACAGACCCCTACGGAACCCTACAGACACCTGCGGGCACTTACGGAACCCTGCAGGCCCCTACGGAACCCTACAGGTCCATACAGAACCCCACAGGGCCCTACGGAACTTTACCAGCCACTACGGAACTCTACGGGTCCCTACGGAACCCTGCAGAACCCTCCGGAACCTTAGAGAATCCCACAGACTCCTACAGACTTCTGCGGGCACTTACACAACCCTACAGGCCCCTACCTAACACTGCCAGCCCCTATGGAAGGAACCCTACAGGCCCCTACAGAACACTACTGGCTCCTGCGGTACTCCAGAGGCCTCTAGGGAACCTACGAAGCTCTACGGAACCCTATGGATCCTCACGGAACAGTACGGGCCCCTTCAGACCTCTGCGGGCGCTTATGGAAACCTACAGGACCCTACGGAACTGTACGAGACTCTACAGGCCCCTAGAGAACACCACAGGCCCTTACGGAACTGTACGAGACTCTACAGGCCCCTAGGGAACACCACAGGCCCCTACGGAACCCTACACAACCCTCTGGAAACTTATGGAACCCTATAAGCTCCTACCAACCCCTGCGGGCACTTTACACAACCCTACAGGTCCCTACGGAAATCTACGGGACTCTATGGGCCCCTAGGGAACCCTACAGATTTCGATGGAACCCTACGAGCCCCTCTGGAACCCTACAGAATACTCCAGGACCCGACAGCACTCTACAAGACCCTTAGCAACACAACGGAACCTCACTAAAACCCTATGGGCTCCTACAGAACATTGCAGGCGCCTACGGAACCCTACAGACACCTGCGGGCACTTACGGAACCCTGCAGGCCCCTACGGAACCCTACAGGTCCATACAGAACCCCACAGGGCCCTACGGAACTTTACCAGCCACTACGGAACTCTACGGGTCCCTACGGAACCCTGCAGAACCCTCCGCAACCTTACAGAATCCCACAGACTCCTACAGACTTCTGCGGGCACTTACACAACCCTACAGGCCCCTATCTAAAACTGCCAGCCCCTATGGAAGGAACCCTACAGGCCCCTACAGAACACTACTGGCTCCTGCGGTACTCCAGAGGCCTCTAGGGAACCTACGAAGCTCTACGGAACCCTATGGATCCTCACGGAACAGTACGGGCCCCTTCAGACCTCTGCGGGCGCTTATGGAAACCTACAGGACCCTACGGAACTGTACGAGACTCTACAGGCCCCTAGAGAACACCACAGGCCCTTACGGAACTGTACGAGACTCTACAGGCCCCTAGGGAACACCACAGGCCCCTACGGAACCCTACACAACCCTCTGGAAACTTATGGAACCCTATAAGCTCCTACCAACCCCTGCGGGCACTTTACACAACCCTACAGGTCCCTACGGAAATCTACGGGACTCTATGGGCCCCTAGGGAACCCTACAGATTTCGATGGAACCCTACGAGCCCCTCTGGAACCCTACAGAATACTCCAGGACCCGACAGCACTCTACAAGACCCTTAGCAACACAACGGAACCTCACTAAAACCCTATGGGCTCCTACAGAACATTGCAGGCGCCTACGGAACCCTACAGACCCCTACGGAACCCTACAGACACCTGCGGGCACTTACGGAACCCTGCAGGCCCCTACGGAACCCTACAGGTCCATACAGAACCCCACAGGGCCCTACGGAACTTTACCAGCCACTACGGAACTCTACGGGTCCCTAAGGAACCCTGCAGAACCCTCCGGAACCTTACAGAATCCCACAGACTCCTGCGGGCACTTACACAACCCTACAGGCCCCTACCTAACACTGCCAGCTCCTATGGAAGGAACCCTACGGGCCCCTACAGAACACTACTGGCTCCTGCGGTACTCCAGAGGCCTCTAGGGAACCTACGAAGCTCTACGGAACCCTATGGATCCTCACGGAACAGTACGGGCCCCTTCAGACCTCTGCGGGCGCTTATGGAAACCTACAGGACCCTACGGAACTGTACGAGACTCTACAGGCCCCTAGGGAACACCACAGGCCCCTACGGAACCCTACACAACCCTCCGGAAACATATGGCACCCTACAAGCTCCTACCAACCCCTGCGGGCACTTACACAACCCTACAGGCCCCTACGGAAATCTACGGGACTCTACGGGCCCCTAGGGAAGCCTACAGATTTCGACGAAACCCTACGAGCCCCTCTGGAACCCTACAGAATACTCCAGGACCCGACAGCACTCTACAGGACCCTTAGCAACACAACGGAACCTCACTAAAACCCTATGGGCTCCTACAGAACACTGCAGGTGCCTACGGAACCCTACAGACCCCTACGGAACCCTACAGACACCTGCGGGCACTTACGGAACCCTGCAGGCCCCTACGGAACCCTACAGGTCCATACAGAACCCCACAGGGCCCTACGGAACTTTACCAGCCACTACGGAACTCTACGGGTCCCTACGGAACCCTGCAGAACCCTCCGGAACCTTAGAGAATCCCACAGACTCCTACAGACTTCTGCGGGCACTTACACAACCCTACAGGCCCCTACCTAACACTGCCAGCCCCTATGGAAGGAACCCTACAGGCCCCTACAGAACACTACTGGCTCCTGCGGTACTCCAGAGGCCTCTAGGGAACCTACGAAGCTCTACGGAACCCTATGGATCCTCACGGAACAGTACGGGCCCCTTCAGACCTCTGCGGGCGCTTATGGAAACCTACAGGACCCTACGGAACTGTACGAGACTCTACAGGCCCCTAGAGAACACCACAGGCCCTTACGGAACTGTACGAGACTCTACAGGCCCCTAGGGAACACCACAGGCCCCTACGGAACCCTACACAACCCTCTGGAAACTTATGGAACCCTATAAGCTCCTACCAACCCCTGCGGGCACTTTACACAACCCTACAGGTCCCTACGGAAATCTACGGGACTCTATGGGCCCCTAGGGAACCCTACAGATTTCGATGGAACCCTAGGAGCCCCTCTGGAACCCTACAGAATACTCCAGGACCCGACAGCACTCTACAAGACCCTTAGCAACACAACGGAACCTCACTAAAACCCTATGGGCTCCTACAGAACATTGCAGGCGCCTACGGAACCCTACAGACACCTGCGGGCACTTACGGAACCCTGCAGGCCCCTACGGAACCCTACAGGTCCATACAGAACCCCACAGGGCCCTACGGAACTTTACCAGCCACTACGGAACTCTACGGGTCCCTACGGAACCCTGCAGAACCCTCCGCAACCTTACAGAATCCCACAGACTCCTACAGACTTCTGCGGGCACTTACACAACCCTACAGGCCCCTATCTAACACTGCCAGCCCCTATGGAAGGAACCCTACAGGCCCCTACAGAACACTACTGGCTCCTGCGGTACTCCAGAGGCCTCTAGGGAACCTACGAAGCTCTACGGAACCCTATGGATCCTCACGGAACAGTACGGGCCCCTTCAGACCTCTGCGGGCGCTTATGGAAACCTACAGGACCCTACGGAACTGTACGAGACTCTACAGGCCCCTAGAGAACACCACAGGCCCTTACAGAACTGTACGAGACTCTACAGGCCCCTAGGGAACACCACAGGCCCCTACGGAACCCTACACAACCCTCTGGAAACTTATGGAACCCTATAAGCTCCTACCAACCCCTGCGGGCACTTTACACAACCCTACAGGTCCCTACGGAAATCTACGGGACTCTATGGGCCCCTAGGGAACCCTACAGATTTCGATGGAACCCTACGAGCCCCTCTGGAACCCTACAGAATACTCCAGGACCCGACAGCACTCTACAAGACCCTTAGCAACACAACGGAACCTCACTAAAACCCTATGGGCTCCTACAGAACATTGCAGGCGCCTACGGAACCCTACAGACCCCTACGGAACCCTACAGACACCTGCGGGCACTTACGGAACCCTGCAGGCCCCTACGGAACCCTACAGGTCCATACAGAACCCCACAGGGCCCTACGGAACTTTACCAGCCACTACGGAACTCTACGGGTCCCTAAGGAACCCTGCAGAACCCTCCGGAACCTTACAGAATCCCACAGACTCCTGCGGGCACTTACACAACCCTACAGGCCCCTACCTAACACTGCCAGCTCCTATGGAAGGAACCCTACGGGCCCCTACAGAACACTACTGGCTCCTGCGGTACTCCAGAGGCCTCTAGGGAACCTACGAAGCTCTACGGAACCCTATGGATCCTCACGGAACAGTACGGGCCCCTTCAGACCTCTGCGGGCGCTTATGGAAACCTACAGGACCCTACGGAACTGTACGAGACTCTACAGGCCCCTAGGGAACACCACAGGCCCCTACGGAACCCTACACAACCCTCCGGAAACATATGGCACCCTACAAGCTCCTACCAACCCCTGCGGGCACTTACACAACCCTACAGGCCCCTACGGAAATCTACGGGACTCTACGGGCCCCTAGGGAAGCCTACAGATTTCGACGAAACCCTACGAGCCCCTCTGGAACCCTACAGAATACTCCAGGACCCGACAGCACTCTACAGGACCCTTAGCAACACAACGGAACCTCACTAAAACCCTATGGGCTCCTACAGAACACTGCAGGTGCCTACGGAACCCTACAGACCCCTACGGAACCCTACAGACACCTGCAGGCACTTACGGAACCCTGCAGGCCCCTACGGAACCCTACAGGTCCATACAGAACCCCACAGGGCCCTACGGAACTTTACCAGCCACTACGGAACTCTACGGGTCCCTACGGAACCCTGCAGAACCCTCCGCAACCTTACAGAATCCCACAGACTCCTACAGACTTCTGCGGGCACTTACACAACCCTACAGGCCCCTACCTAACACTGCCAGCCCCTATGGAAGGAACCCTACAGGCCCCTACAGAACACTACTGGCTCCTGCGGTACTCCAGAGGCCTCTAGGGAACCTACGAAGCTCTACGGAACCCTATGGATCCTCACGGAACAGTACGGGCCCCTTCAGACCTCTGCGGGCGCTTATGGAAACCTACAGGACCCTACGGAACTGTACGAGACTCTACAGGCCCCTAGAGAACACCACAGGCCCTTACGGAACTGTACGAGACTCTACAGGCCCCTAGGGAACACCACAGGCCCCTACGGAACCCTACACAACCCTCTGGAAACTTATGGAACCCTATAAGCTCCTACCAACCCCTGCGGGCACTTTACACAACCCTACAGGTCCCTACGGAAATCTACGGGACTCTATGGGCCCCTAGGGAACCCTACAGATTTCGATGGAACCCTACGAGCCCCTCTGGAACCCTACAGAATACTCCAGGACCCGACAGCACTCTACAAGACCCTTAGCAACACAACGGAACCTCACTAAAACCCTATGGGCTCCTACAGAACATTGCAGGCGCCTACGGAACCCTACAGACACCTGCGGGCACTTACGGAACCCTGCAGGCCCCTACGGAACCCTACAGGTCCATACAGAACCCCACAGGGCCCTACGGAACTTTACCAGCCACTACGGAACTCTACGGGTCCCTACGGAACCCTGCAGAACCCTCCGGAACCTTAGAGAATCCCACAGACTCCTACAGACTTCTGCGGGCACTTACACAACCCTACAGGCCCCTACCTAACACTGCCAGCCCCTATGGAAGGAACCCTACAGGCCCCTACAGAACACTACTGGCTCCTGCGGTACTCCAGAGGCCTCTAGGGAACCTACGAAGCTCTACGGAACCCTATGGATCCTCACGGAACAGTACAGGCCCCTTCAGACCTCTGCGGGCGCTTATGGAAACCTACAGGACCCTACGGAACTGTACGAGACTCTACAGGCCCCTAGAGAACACCACAGGCCCTTACGGAACTGTACGAGACTCTACAGGCCCCTAGGGAACACCACAGGCCCCTACGGAACCCTACACAACCCTCTGGAAACTTATGGAACCCTATAAGCTCCTACCAACCCCTGCGGGCACTTACACAACCCTACAGGTCCCTACGGAAATCTACGGGACTCTATGGGCCCCTAGGGAACCCTACAGATTTCGATGGAACCCTACGAGCCCCTCTGGAACCCTACAGAATACTCCAGGACCCAACAGCACTCTACAAGACCCTTAGCAACACAACGGAACCTCACTAAAACCCTATGGGCTCCTACAGAACACTGCAGGCGCCTACGGAACCCTACAGACCCCTACGGAACCCTACAGACACCTGCGGGCACTTACGGAACCCTGCAGGCCCCTACG
Source organism: Numenius arquata (assembly GCF_964106895.1). Classification (NCBI taxonomy): domain Eukaryota; kingdom Metazoa; phylum Chordata; class Aves; order Charadriiformes; family Scolopacidae; genus Numenius; species Numenius arquata. The sequence goes on from NW_027414093.1 coordinate 7,448, forward strand.
GAACCCTACAGGTCCATACAGAACCCCACAGGGCCCTACGGAACTTTACCAGCCACTACGGAACTCTACGGGTCCCTACGGAACCCTGCAGAACCCTCCGGAACCTTACAGAATCCCACAGACTCCTGCGGGCACTTACACAACCCTACAGGCCCCTACCTAACACTGCCAGCTCCTATGGAAGGAACCCTACGGGCCCCTACAGAACACTACTGGCTCCTGCGGTACTCCAGAGGCCTCTAGGGAACCTACGAAGCTCTACGGAACCCTATGGATCCTCACGGAACAGTACGGGCCCCTTCAGACCTCTGCGGGCGCTTATGGAAACCTACAGGACCCTACGGAACTGTACGAGACTCTACAGGCCCCTAGGGAACACCACAGGCCCCTACGGAACCCTACACAACCCTCCGGAAACATATGGCACCCTACAAGCTCCTACCAACCCCTGCGGGCACTTACACAACCCTACAGGCCCCTACGGAAATCTACGGGACTCTACGGGCCCCTAGGGAACCCTACAGATTTCGACGAAACCCTACGAGCCCCTCTGGAACCCTACAGAATACTCCAGGACCCGACAGCACTCTACAGGACCCTTAGCAACACAACGGAACCTCACTAAAACCCTATGGGCTCCTACAGAACACTGCAGGTGCCTACGGAACCCTACAGACCCCTACGGAACCCTACAGACACCTGCGGGCACTTACGGAACCCTGCAGGCCCCTACGGAACCCTACAGGTCCATACAGAACCCCACAGGGCCCTACGGAACTTTACCAGCCACTACGGAACTCTACGGGTCCCTACGGAACCCTGCAGAACCCTCCGCAACCTTACAGAATCCCACAGACTCCTACAGACTTCTGCGGGCACTTACACAACCCTACAGGCCCCTACGTAACACTGCCAGCCCCTATGGAAGGAACCCTACAGGCCCCTACAGAACACTACTGGCTCCTGCGGTACTCCAGAGGCCTCTAGGGAACCTACGAAGCTCTACGGAACCCTATGGATCCTCACGGAACAGTACGGGCCCCTTCAGACCTCTGCGGGCGCTTATGGAAACCTACAGGACCCTACGGAACTGTACGAGACTCTACAGGCCCCTAGAGAACACCACAGGCCCTTACGGAACTGTACGAGACTCTACAGGCCCCTAGGGAACACCACAGGCCCCTACGGAACCCTACACAACCCTCTGGAAACTTATGGAACCCTATAAGCTCCTACCAACCCCTGCGGGCACTTACACAACCCTACAGGTCCCTACGGAAATCTACGGGACTCTATGGGCCCCTAGGGAACCCTACAGATTTCGACGGAACCCTACGAGCCCCTCTGGAACCCTACAGAATACTCCAGGACCCGACAGCACTCTACAAGACCCTTAGCAACACAACGGAACCTCACTAAAACCCTATGGGCTCCTACAGAACACTGCAGGTCCCTACGGAACCCTACAGACCCCTACGGAATACTGCCAGCCACTACGGAAACCTATGGCGCCTACGGAACTCTACGGAACCTGACAGAAACACTGTGCGCCCCTACAGGCCCTTGCGGGCACTTGCAGAACTCTGCAGGAACCCACGGAACGTTATGGAACCCTCCCAGCCCCTACGGAAGCCTAAAGACCCTTGCAGGCAGTTACGGAACGGTACAGGGCCCTAGGGAACTTTACCAGCTACTATGGAACTCTACGGGCCCCTACGGAACCCTGCAGAACCCTCCAGAACCTTACAGAATCCCACGGATTCCTACAGACTCCTGCGGGCACTTACACAACCCTAGAGGACCCTACGGAACACTGCCAGCCCCTATGGAAGGAACCCTACGGGCCCCTACAGAACACTACTGGCTCCTGCGGTACTCCAGAGGCCTCTAGGGGACCTACGAAGCTCTACGGAACCCTATGGATCCTTACGGAACACTACGGGCCCCTTCAGACCTCTGCGGGCGCTTATGGAAACCTACAGGACCCTACGGAACTGTACGAGACTCTACAGGCCCCTAGGGAACACCACAGGCCCCTACGGAACCGTACGAGACTCTACAGGCCCCTAGGGAACACCAGAGACCCCTACGGAACCCTACACAACCCTCTGGAAACTTATGGCACCCTACAAGCTCCTACCAACCCCTGCGGGCACTTACACAACCCTACAGGCCCCTACGGAAATCTACGGGACTCTATGGGCCCCTAAGGAAGCCTACAGATTTCGACGGAACCCTACGAGCCCCTCTGGAACCCTACAGAACACTCCAGGACCCGACAGCACTCTACAAGACCCTTAGCGACACAACAGAACCTCACTAAAAACCTATGGGCTCCTACAGAACACTGCAGGTGCCTACGGAACCCTACAGACCCCTACGGAATACTACCAGCCACTACGGAAACCTATGGCCCCTACGGAACTCTACGGAACCTGACAGAAACACTGTGCACCCCTACAGGCCCTTGCGGGCACTTGCAGAACTCTGCAGGAACCCACGGAACTTTATGGAACCCTCCCAGCCCCTACGGAAGCCTAAAGATCCTTGCAGGCAGTTACGGAACGGTACAGGGCCCTACGGAACTTTACCAGCCACTACGGAACTCTACGGGCCCCTACGGAACCCTGCAGAACCCTCCGGAACCTTACAGAATCCCACGGATTCCTACAGACTCCTGCGGGCACTTACTCAAACCTAGAGGAACCTACGGAACACTACTGGTTCCTGCGGTACTCCAGAGGCCTCTAGGGAACCTACGAAGCTCTACGGAACCCTATGGATCCTTACGGAACAGTACGGGCCCCTTCAGACCTCTGCGGGCGCTTATGGAAACCTACAGGACCCTACGGAACTGTATGAGACTCTACAGGCCCCTAGGGAACACCACAGACCCCTACGGAACCCTACACAACCCTCCGGAAACATATGGCACCCTACAAGCTCCTACCAACCCCTGCGGGCACTTACACAACCTTACAGGTCCCTACGGAAATCTACGGGACTCTACGGGCACCTAGGGAACCCTTCAGATTTCGACGGAACCCTACGAGCCCCTCTGGAACCCTACAGAATACTCCAGGACCCGACAGCACTCTACAAGACCCTTAGCAACACAACGGAACCTCACTAAAACCCTATGGGCTCCTACAGAACACTGCAGGTGCCTACGGAACCCTACAGACCCCTACGGAACCCTACAGACACCTGCGGGCACTTACGGAACCCTGCAGGCCCCTATGGAACCCTACAGGTCCATACAGAACCCCACAGGGCCCTACGGAACTTTACCAGCCACTACGGAACTCTATGGGCCCCTAGGGAACCCTGCAGAACCCTCCAGAACCTTACAGAATCCCACGGATTCCTACAGACTCCTGCGGGCACTTACACAACCCTAGAGGACCCTACGGAACACTGGGAGCTCCTATGGAAGGAACCCTACGGGCCCCTACAGAACACTACTGGCTCCTGCGGTACTCCAGAGGCCTCTAGGGAACCTACGAAGCTCTACGGAACCCTATGGATCCTTACGGAACAGTACGGGCCCCTTCAGACCTCTGCGGGCGCTTATGGAAACCTACAGGACCCTACGGAACTGTACGAGACTCTACAGGCCCCTAGGGAACACTACAGGCCCCTACGGAACTGTACGAGACTCTACAGGCCCCTAGGGAACACCACAGGCCCCTACGGAACCCTACACAACCCTCCGGAAACATATGGCACCGTACAAGCTCCTACCAACCCCTGCGGGCACTTACACAACCCTACAGGCCCCTACGGAAATCTACGGGACTCTATGGGCCCCTAGGGAACCCTACAGATTTCGACGGAACCCTACGAGCCCCTCTGGAACCCTACAGAACACTCCAGGACCCGACAGCACTCTACAAGACCCTTAGCGACACAACAGAACCTCACTAAAACCCTATGGGCTCCTACAGAACACTGCAGGTCCCTACGGAACCCTACAGACCCCTACGGAATACTGCCAGCCACTACGGAAACCTATGGCGCCTACGGAACTCTACGGAACCTGACAGAAACACTGTGCGCCCCTACAGGCCCTTGCGGGCACTTGCAGAACTCTGCAGGAACCCACGGAACTTTATGGAACCCTCCCAGCCCCTACGGAAGCCTAAAGACCCTTGCAGGCAGTTACGGAACGGTACAGGGCCCTAGGGAACTTTACCAGCCACTATGGAACTCTACGGGCCCCTACGGAACCCTGCAGAACCCTCCAGAACCTTACAGAATCCCACGGATTCCTACAGACTCCTGCGGGCACTTACACAACCCTAGAGGCCCCTACGGAACACTGCCAGCCCCTATGGAAGGAACCCTACGGGCCCCTACAGAACACTACTGGCTCCTGCGGTACTCCAGAGGCCTCTAGGGAACCTACGAAGCTCTACGGAACCCTATGGATCCTTACGGAACAGTACGGGCCCCTTCAGACCTCTGCGGGCGCTTATGGAAACCTACAGGACCCTACGGAACTGTACGAGACTCTACAGGCCCCTAGGGAACACCACAGGCCCCTACGGAACCGTACGAGACTCTACAGGCCCCTAGGGAACACCACAGACCCCTACGGAACCCTACACAACCCTCTGGAAACTTATGGCACCCTACAAGCTCCTACCAACCCCTGCGGGCACTTACACAACCCTACAGACCCCTACGGAAATCTACGGGACTCTATGGGCCCCTAGGGAACCCTACAGATTTCGACGGAACCCTACGAGCCCCTCTGGAACCCTACAGAACACTCCAGGACCCGACAGCACTCTACAAGACCCTTAGCGACACAACAGAACCTCACTAAAAACCTATGGGCTCCTACAGAACACTGCAGGTGCCTACGGAACCCTACAGACCCCTACGGAATACTACCAGCCACTACGGAAACCTATGGCCCCTACGGAACTCTACGGAACCTGACAGAAACACTGTGCACCCCTACAGGCCCTTGCGGGCACTTGCAGAACTCTGCAGGAACCCACGGAACTTTACGGAACCCTCCCAGCCCCTACGGAAGCCTAAAGATCCTTGCAGGCAGTTACGGAACGGTACAGGGCCCTACGGAACTTTACCAGCCACTACGGAACTCTACGGGCCCCTACGGAACCCTGCAGAACCCTCCGGAACCTTACAGAATCCCACGGATTCCTACAGACTCCTGCGGGCACTTACACAACCCTACAGGCCCCTACGGAACACTGCCAGCCCCTATGGAAGGAACCCTACGGGCCCCTACAGAACACTACTGGCTCCTGCGGTACTCTACAGGCCTCTAGGGAACCTACGAAGCTCTACGGAGCCCTATGTATCCTTACGGAACACTACGGGCCCCTTCAGACCTCTGCGGGCGCTTATGGAAACCTACAGGACCCTACGGAACTGTACGAGACTCTACAGGCCCCTAGGGAACACCACAGGCCCCTACGGAACCGTACGAGACTCTACAGGCCCCTAGGGAACACCAGAGACCCCTACGGAACCCTACACAACCCTCTGGAAACTTATGGCACCCTACAAGCTCCTACCAACCCCTGCGGGCACTTACACAACCCTACAGGTCCCTACGGAAATCTACGGGACTCTATGGGCCCCTAGGGAACCCTACAGATTTCGACGGAACCCTACGAGCCCCTCTGGAACCCTACAGAATACTCCAGGACCCGACAGCACTCTACAAGACCCTTAGCAACACAACAGAACCTCACTAAAACCCTATGGGCTCCTACAGAACACTGCAGGTGCCTACGGAACGCTACAGACCCCTACGGAATACTGCCAGCCACTACGGAAACCTATGGCCCCTACGGAACTCTACGGAACCTGACAGAAACACTGTGCACCCCTACAGGCCCTTGCGGGCACTTGCAGAACTCTGCAGGAACCCACGGAACTTTATGGAACCATCCCAGCCCCTACGGAAGCCTAAAGACCATTGCAGGCAGTTACGGAACGGTACAGGGCCCTACGGAACTTTACCAGCCACTACGGAACTCTACGGGCCCCTACGGAACCCTGCAGAACCCTCCGGAACCTTACAGAATCCCACGGATTCCTACAGACTCCTGCGGGCACTTACTCAACCCTAGAGGACCCTACGGAACACTACTGGCTCCTGCGGTACTCCAGAGGCCTCTAGGGAACCTACGAAGCTCTACGGAACCCTATGGATCCTTACGGAACAGTACGGGCCCCTTCAGACCTCTGCGGGCGCTTATGGAAACCTACAGGACCCTACGGAACTGTACGAGACTCTACAGGCCCCTAGGGAACACCACAGGCCCCTACGGAACCCTACACAACCCTCCGGAAACATATGGCACCCTACAAGCTCCTACCAACCCCTGCGGGCACTTTACACAACCCTACAGGCCCCTACGGAAATCTATGGGACTCTACGGGCCCCTAGGGAACCCTTCAGATTTCGACGGAACCCTACGAGCCCCTCTGGAACCCTACAGAATACTCCAGGACCCGACAGCACTCTACAAGACCCTTAGCAACACAACGGAACCTCACTAAAACCCTATGGGCTCCTACAGAACACTGCAGGTGCCTACGGAACCCTACAGACCCCTACGGAACCCTACAGACACCTGCGGGCACTTACGGAACCCTGCAGGCCCCTACGGAACCCTACAGGTCCATACAGAACCCCACAGGGCCCTACGGAACTTTACCAGCCACTATGGAACTCTACGGGCCCCTACGGAACCCTGCAGAACCCTCTGGAACCTTACAGAATCCCACGGATTCCTACAGACTCCTGCGGGCACTTACACAACCCTAGAGGACCCTACGGAACACTGCCAGCTCCTATGGAAGGAACCCTACGGGCCCCTACAGAACACTACTGGCTCCTGCGGTACTCCAGAGGCCTCTAGGGAACCTACGAAGCTCTACGGAACCCTATGGATCCTTACGGAACAGTACGGGCCCCTTCAGACCTCTGCGGGCGCTTATGGAAACCTACAGGACCCTACGGAACTGTACGAGACTCTACAGGCCCCTAGGGAACACCACAGGCCCTTACGGAACTGTACGAGACTCTACAGGCCCCTAGGGAACACCACAGGCCCCTACGGAACCCTACACAACCCTCCGGAAACATATGGCACCCTACAAGCTCCTACCAACCCCTGCGGGCACTTACACAACCCTACAGGCCCCTACGGAAATCTACAGGAGTCTATGGGCCCCTAGGGAACCCTACAGATTTTGACAGAACCCTACGAGCCCCTCTGGAACCCTACAGAATACTCCAGGACCCGACAGCACTCTACAAGACCCTTAGCGACACAACAGAACCTCACTAAAACCCTATGGGCTCCTACAGAACACTGCAGGTGCCTACGGAACCCTACAGACCCCTACGGAATACTGCCAGCCACTACGGAAACCTATGGCCCCTACGGAACTCTACGGAACCTGACAGAAACACTGTGGGCCCCTACAGGCCCTTGCGGGCACTTGCAGAACTCTGCAGGAACCCACGGAACTTTATGGAACCCTCCCAGCCCCTACGGAAGCCTAAAGACCATTGCAGGCAGTTACGGAACGGTACAGGGCCCTAGGGAACTTTACCAGCCACTACGGAACTCTACGGGCCCCTACGGAACCCTGCAGAACCCTCCGGAACCTTACAGAATCCCACGGATTCCTACAGACTCCTGCGGGCACTTACACAACCCTAGAGGCCCCTACGGAACACTGCCAGCCCCTATGGAAGGAACCCTACGGGCCCCTACAGAACACTACTGGCTCCTGCAGTACTTTACAGGCCTCTAGGGGACCTACGAAGCTCTACGGAACCCTATGGATCCTTACGGAACAGTACGGGCCCCTTCAGACCTCTGCGGGCGCTTATGGAAACCTACAGGACCCTACGGAACTGTACGAGACTCTACAGGCCCCTAGGGAACACCACAGGCCCCTACGGAACCGTACGAGACTCTACAGGCCCCTAGGGAACACCACAGACCCCTACGGAACCCTACACAACCCTCTGGAAACTTATGGCACCCTACAAGCTCCTACCAACCCCTGCGGGCACTTACACAACCCTACAGGCCCCTACGGAAATCTACGGGACTCTATGGGCCCCTAGGGAACCCTACAGATTTCGACGGAACCCTACGAGCCCCTCTGGAACCCTACAGAACACTCCAGGACCCGACAGCACTCTACAAGACCCTTAGCGACACAACAGAACCTCACTAAAAACCTATGGGCTCCTACAGAACACTGCAGGTGCCTACGGAAACCTACAGACCCCTACGGAATACTACCAGCCACTACGGAAACCTATGGCCCCTACGGAACTCTACGGAACCTGACAGAAACACTGTGCACCCCTACAAGCCCTTGCGGGCACTTGCAGAACTCTGCAGGAACCCACGGAACTTTACGGAACCCTCCCAGCCCCTACGGAAGCCTAAAGATCCTTGCAGGCAGTTACGGAACGGTACAGGGCCCTAGGGAACTTTACCAGCCACTACGGAACTCTACGGGCCCCTACGGAACCCTGCAGAACCCTCCGGAACCTTACAGAATCCCACGGATTCCTACAGACTCCTGCGGGCACTTACTCAACCCTAGAGGACCCTACGGAACACTACTGGCTCCTGCGGTACTCCAGAGGCCTCTAGGGAACCTACGAAGCTCTACGGAGCCCTATGGATCCTTACGGAACAGTACGGGCCCCTTCAGACCTCTGCGGGCGCTTATGGAAACCTACAGGACCCTACGGAACTGTACGAGACTCTACAGGCCCCTAGGGAACACCACAGGCCCCTACGGAACCCTACACAACCCTCCGGAAACATATGGCACCCTACAAGCTCCTACCAACCCCTGCGGGCACTTACACAACCCTACAGGCCCCTACGGAAATCTATGGGACTCTACGGGCACCTAGGGAACCCTTCAGATTTCGACGGAACCCTACGAGCCCCTCTGGAACCCTACAGAATACTCCAGGACCCGACAGCACTCTACAAGACCCTTAGCAACACAACGGAACCTCACTAAAACCCTATGGGCTCCTACAGAACACTGCAGGTGCCTACGGAACCCTACAGACCCCTACGGAACCCTACAGACACCTGCGGGCACTTACGGAACCCTGCAGGCCCCTACGGAACCCTACAGGTCCATACAGAACCCCACAGGGCCCTACGGAACTTTACCAGCCACTATGGAACTCTACGGTCCCCTACGGAACCCTGCAGAACCCTCCAGAACCTTACAGAATCCCACGGATTCCTACAGACTCCTGCGGGCACTTACACAACCCTAGAGGACCCTACGGAACACTGCCAGCTCCTATGGAAGGAACCCTACGGGCCCCTACAGAACACTACTGGCTCCTGCGGTACTCTACAGGCCTCTAGGGAACCTACGAAGCTCTACGGAGCCCTATGGATCCTTACGGAACACTACGGGCCCCTTCAGACCTCTGCGGGCGCTTATGGAAACCTACAGGACCCTACGGAACTGTACAAGACTCTACAGGCCCCTAGGGAACACCACAGGCCCCTACGGAACACTACACAACCCTCTGGAAACTTATGGAACCCTACAAGCTCCTACCAACCCCTGCGGGCACTTACACAACCCTACAGGTCCCTACGGAAATCTACGGGACTCTATGGGCCCCTAGGGAAGCCTACAGATTTCGACGAAACCCTACGAGCCCCTCTGGAACCCTACAGAACACTCCAGGACCCGACAGCACTCTACAAGACCCTTAGCGACACAACAGAACCTCACTAAAAACCTATGGGCTCCTACAGAACACTGCAGGTGCCTACGGAACCCTACAGACCCCTACGGAATACTGCCAGCCACTACGGAAACCTATGGCGCCTACGGAACTCTACGGAACCTGACAGAAACACTGTGCGCCCCTACAGGCCCTTGCGGGCACTTGCAGAACTCTGCAGGAACCCACGGAACTTTATGGAACCCTCCCAGCCCCTACGGAAGCCTAAAGACCCTTGCAGGCAGTTACGGAACGGTACAGGGCCCTAGGGAACTTTACCAGCCACTATGGAACTCTACGGGCTTCTACGGAACCCTGCAGAACCCTCCAGAACCTTACAGAATCCCACGGATTCCTACAGACTCCTGCGGGCACTTACACAACCCTACAGGCCCCTACGGAACACTGCCAGCCCCTATGGAAGGAACCCTACGGGCCCCTACAGAACACTACTGGCTCCTGCGGTACTCCAGAGGCCTCTAGGGAACCTACGAAGCTCTACGGAACCCTATGGATCCTTACGGAACAGTACGGGCCCCTTCAGACCTCTGCGGGCGCTTATGGAAACCTACAGGACCCTACGGAACTGTACGAGACTCTACAGGCCCCTAGGGAACACCACAGGCCCCTACGGAACCGTACGAGACTCTACAGGCCCCTAGGGAACACCACAGACCCCTACGGAACCCTACACAACCCTCCGGAAACTTATGGCACCCTACAAGCTCCTACCAACCCCTGCGGGCACTTACACAACCCTACAGGCCACTACGGAAATCTACGGGACTCTATGGGCCCCTAGGGAACCCTACAGATTTCGACGGAACCCTACGAGCCCCTCTGGAACCCTACAGAACACTCCAGGACCCGACAGCACTCTACAAGACCCTTAGCGACACAACAGAACCTCACTAAAAACCTATGGGCTCCTACAGAACACTGCAGGTGCCTACGGAACCCTACAGACCCCTACGGAATACTACCAGCCACTACGGAAACCTATGGCCCCTACGGAACTCTACGGAACCTGACAGAAACACTGTGCACCCCTACAGGCCCTTGCGGGCACTTGCAGAACTCTGCAGGAACCCACGGAACTTTACGGAACCCTCCCAGCCCCTACGGAAGCCTAAAGATCCTTGCAGGCAGTTACGGAACGGTACAGGGCCCTACGGAACTTTACCAGCCACTACGGAACTCTACGGGCCCCTACGGAACCCTGCAGAACCCTCCGGAACCTTACAGAATCCCACGGATTCCTACAGACTCCTGCGGGCACTTACACAACCCTACAGGCCCCTACGGAACACTGCCAGCCCCTATGGAAGGAACCCTACGGGCCCCTACAGAACACTACTGGCTCCTGCGGTACTCTACAGGCCTCTAGGGAACCTACGAAGCTCTACGGAGCCCTATGGATCCTTACGGAACACTACGGGCCCCTTCAGACCTCTGCGGGCGCTTATGGAAACCTACAGGACCCTACGGAACTGTACGAGACTCTACAGGCCCCTAGGGAACACCACAGGCCCCTACGGAACCGTACGAGACTCTACAGGCCCCTAGGGAACACCAGAGACCCCTACGGAACCCTACACAACCCTCTGGAAACTTATGGCACCCTACAAGCTCCTACCAACCCCTGCGGGCACTTACACAACCCTACAGGTCCCTACGGAAATCTACGGGACTCTATGGGCCCCTAGGGAACCCTACAGATTTCGACGGAACCCTACGAGCCCCTCTGGAACCCTACAGAATACTCCAGGACCCGACAGCACTCTACAAGACCCTTAGCGACACAACAGAACCTCACTAAAACCCTATGGGCTCCTACAGAACACTGCAGGTGCCTACGGAACCCTACAGACCCCTACGGAATACTGCCAGCCACTACGGAAACCTATGGCCCCTACGGAACTCTACGGAACCTGACAGAAACACTGTGCACCCCTACAGGCCCTTGCGGGCACTTGCAGAACTCTGCAGGAACCCACGGAACTTTATGGAACCATCCCAGCCCCTACGGAAGCCTAAAGACCATTGCAGGCAGTTACGGAACGGTACAGGGCCCTACGGAACTTTACCAGCCACTACGGAACTCTACGGGCCCCTACGGAACCCTGCAGAACCCTCCAGAACCTTACAGAATCCCACGGATTCCTACAGACTCCTGCGGGCACTTACTCAACCCTAGAGGACCCTACGGAACACTACTGGCTCCTGCGGTACTCCAGAGGCCTCTAGGGAACCTACGAAGCTCTACGGAACCCTATGGATCCTTACGGAACAGTACGGGCCCCTTCAGACCTCTGCGGGCGCTTATGGAAACCTACAGGACCCTACGGAACTGTACGAGACTCTACAGGCCCCTAGGGAACACCACAGGCCCCTACGGAACCCTACACAACCCTCCGGAAACATATGGCACCCTACAAGCTCCTACCAACCCCTGCAGGCACTTTACACAACCCTACAGGCCCCTACGGAAATCTATGGGACTCTACGGGCACCTAGGGAACCCTTCAGATTTCGACGGAACCCTACGAGCCCCTCTGGAACCCTAGTGAATACTCCAGGACCCGACAGCACTCTACAAGACCCTTAGCAACACAACGGAACCTCACTAAAACCCTATGGGCTCCTACAGAACACTGCAGGTGCCTACGGAACCCTACAGACCCCTACGGAACCCTACAGACACCTGCGGGCACTTACGGAACCCTGCAGGCCCCTACGGAACCCTACAGGTCCATACAGAACCCCACAGGGCCCTACGGAACTTTACCAGCCACTATGGAACTCTACGGTCCCCTACGGAACCCTGCAGAACCCTCTGGAACCTTACAGAATCCCACGGATTCCTACAGACTCCTGCGGGCACTTACACAACCCTAGAGGACCCTACGGAACACTGCCAGCTCCTATGGAAGGAACCCTACGGGCCCCTACAGAACACTACTGGCTCCTGCGGTACTCCAGAGGCCTCTAGGGAACCTACGAAGCTCTACGGAACCCTATGGATCCTTACGGAACAGTACGGGCCCCTTCAGACCTCTGCGGGCGCTTATGGAAACCTACAGGACCCTACGGAACTGTACGAGACTCTACAGGCCCCTAGGGAACACCACAGGCCCTTACGGAACTGTACGAGACTCTACAGGCCCCTAGGGAACACCACAGACCCCTACGGAACCCTACACAACCCTCCGGAAACATATGGCACCCTACAAGCTCCTACCAACCCCTGCGGGCACTTACACAACCCTACAGGCCCCTACGGAAATCTACGGGACTCTATGGGCCCCTAGGGAACCCTACAGATTTTGACAGAACCCTACGAGCCCCTCTGGAACCCTACAGAATACTCCAGGACCCGACAGCACTCTACAAGACCCTTAGCGACACAACAGAACCTCACTAAAACCCTATGGGCTCCTACAGAACACTGCAGGTGCCTACGGAACCCTACAGACCCCTACGGAATACTGCCAGCCACTACGGAAACCTATGGCCCCTACGGAACTCTACGGAACCTGACAGAAACACTGTGGGCCCCTACAGGCCCTTGCGGGCACTTGCAGAACTCTGCAGGAACCCACGGAACTTTATGGAACCCTCCCAGCCCCTACGGAAGCCTAAAGACCATTGCAGGCAGTTACGGAACGGTACAGGGCCCTAGGGAACTTTACCAGCCACTACGGAACTCTACGGGCCCCTACGGAACCCTGCAGAACCCTCCGGAACCTTACAGAATCCCACGGATTCCTACAGACTCCTGCGGGCACTTACACAACCCTAGAGGCCCCTACGGAACACTGCCAGCCCCTATGGAAGGAACCCTACGGGCCCCTACAGAACACTACTGGCTCCTGCAGTACTTTACAGGCCTCTAGGGGACCTACGAAGCTCTACGGAACCCTATGGATCCTTACGGAACAGTACGGGCCCCTTCAGACCTCTGCGGGCGCTTATGGAAACCTACAGGACCCTACGGAACTGTACGAGACTCTACAGGCCCCTAGGGAACACCACAGGCCCTTACGGAACTGTACGAGACTCTACAGGCCCCTAGGGAACACCACAGACCCCTACGGAACCCTACACAACCCTCCGGAAACATATGGCACCCTACAAGCTCCTACCAACCCCTGCGGGCACTTACACAACCCTACAGGCCCCTACGGAAATCTACAGGAGTCTATGGGCCCCTAGGGAACCCTACAGATTTTGACAGAACCCTACGAGCCCCTCTGGAACCCTACAGAATACTCCAGGACCCGACAGCACTCTACAAGACCCTTAGCGACACAACAGAACCTCACTAAAACCCTATGGGCTCCTACAGAACACTGCAGGTGCCTACGGAACCCTACAGACCCCTACGGAATACTGCCAGCCACTACGGAAACCTATGGCCCCTACGGAACTCTACGGAACCTGACAGAAACACTGTGGGCCCCTACAGGCCCTTGCGGGCACTTGCAGAACTCTGCAGGAACCCACGGAACTTTATGGAACCCTCCCAGCCCCTACGGAAGCCTAAAGACCATTGCAGGCAGTTACGGAACGGTACAGGGCCCTAGGGAACTTTACCAGCCACTACGGAACTCTACGGGCCCCTACGGAACCCTGCAGAACCCTCCGGAACCTTACAGAATCCCACGGATTCCTACAGACTCCTGCGGGCACTTACACAACCCTAGAGGCCCCTACGGAACACTGCCAGCCCCTATGGAAGGAACCCTACGGGCCCCTACAGAACACTACTGGCTCCTGCAGTACTTTACAGGCCTCTAGGGGACCTACGAAGCTCTACGGAACCCTATGGATCCTTACGGAACAGTACGGGCCCCTTCAGACCTCTGCGGGCGCTTATGGAAACCTACAGGACCCTACGGAACTGTACGAGACTCTACAGGCCCCTAGGGAACACCACAGGCCCCTACGGAACCGTACGAGACTCTACAGGCCCCTAGGGAACACCACAGACCCCTACGGAACCCTACACAACCCTCTGGAAACTTATGGCACCCTACAAGCTCCTACCAACCCCTGCGGGCACTTACACAACCCTACAGGCCCCTACGGAAATCTACGGGACTCTATGGGCCCCTAGGGAACCCTACAGATTTCGACGGAACCCTACGAGCCCCTCTGGAACCCTACAGAACACTCCAGGACCCGACAGCACTCTACAAGACCCTTAGCGACACAACAGAACCTCACTAAAAACCTATGGGCTCCTACAGAACACTGCAGGTGCCTACGGAACCCTACAGACCCCTACGGAATACTACCAGCCACTACGGAAACCTATGGCCCCTACGGAACTCTACGGAACCTGACAGAAACACTGTGCACCCCTACAGGCCCTTGCGGGCACTTGCAGAACTCTGCAGGAACCCACGGAACTTTACGGAACCCTCCCAGCCCCTACGGAAGCCTAAAGATCCTTGCAGGCAGTTACGGAACGGTACAGGGCCCTACGGAACTTTACCAGCCACTACGGAACTCTACGGGCCCCTACGGAACCCTGCAGAACCCTCCGGAACCTTACAGAATCCCACGGATTCCTACAGACTCCTGCGGGCACTTACACAACCCTACAGGCCCCTACGGAACACTGCCAGCCCCTATGGAAGGAACCCTACGGGCCCCTACAGAACACTACTGGCTCCTGCGGTACTCTACAGGCCTCTAGGGAACCTACGAAGCTCTACGGAGCCCTATGGATCCTTACGGAACACTACGGGCCCCTTCAGACCTCTGCGGGCGCTTATGGAAACCTACAGGACCCTACGGAACTGTACGAGACTCTACAGGCCCCTAGGGAACACCACAGGCCCCTTCGGAACCGTACGAGACTCTACAGGCCCCTAGGGAACACCAGAGACCCCTACGGAACCCTACACAACCCTCTGGAAACTTATGGCACCCTACAAGCTCCTACCAACCCCTGCGGGCACTTACACAACCCTACAGGTCCCTACGGAAATCTACGGGACTCTATGGGCCCCTAGGGAACCCTACAGATTTCGACGGAACCCTACGAGCCCCTCTGGAACCCTACAGAATACTCCAGGACCCGACAGCACTCTACAAGACCCTTAGCGACACAACAGAACCTCACTAAAACCCTATGGGCTCCTACAGAACACTGCAGGTGCCTACGGAACCCTACAGACCCCTACGGAATACTGCCAGCCACTACGGAAACCTATGGCCCCTACGGAACTCTACGGAACCTGACAGAAACACTGTGCACCCCTACAGGCCCTTGCGGGCACTTGCAGAACTCTGCAGGAACCCACGGAACTTTATGGAACCATCCCAGCCCCTACGGAAGCCTAAAGACCATTGCAGGCAGTTACGGAACGGTACAGGGCCCTAGGGAACTTTACCAGCCACTACGGAACTCTACGGGCCCCTACGGAACCCTGCAGAACCCTCCAGAACCTTACAGAATCCCACGGATTCCTACAGACTCCTGCGGGCACTTACTCAACCCTAGAGGACCCTACGGAACACTACTGGCTCCTGCGGTACTCCAGAGGCCTCTAGGGAACCTACGAAGCTCTACGGAACCCTATGGATCCTTACGGAACAGTACGGGCCCCTTCAGACCTCTGCGGGCGCTTATGGAAACCTACAGGACCCTACGGAACTGTACGAGACTCTACAGGCCCCTAGGGAACACCACAGGCCCCTACGGAACCCTACACAACCCTCCGGAAACATATGGCACCCTACAAGCTCCTACCAACCCCTGCGGGCACTTACACAACCCTACAGGCCCCTACGGAAATCTATGGGACTCTACGGGCACCTAGGGAACCCTTCAGATTTCGACGGAACCCTACGAGCCCCTCTGGAACCCTACAGAATACTCCAGGACCCGACAGCACTCTACAAGACCCTTAGCAACACAACGGAACCTCACTAAAACCCTATGGGCTCCTACAGAACACTGCAGGTGCCTACGGAACCCTACAGACCCCTACGGAACCCTACAGACACCTGCGGGCACTTACGGAACCCTGCAGGCCCCTACGGAACCCTACAGGTCCATACAGAACCCCACAGGGCCCTACGGAACTTTACCAGCCACTATGGAACTCTACGGTCCCCTACGGAACCCTGCAGAACCCTCTGGAACCTTACAGAATCCCACGGATTCCTACAGACTCCTGCGGGCACTTACACAACCCTAGAGGACCCTACGGAACACTGCCAGCTCCTATGGAAGGAACCCTACGGGCCCCTACAGAACACTACTGGCTCCTGCGGTACTCCAGAGGCCTCTAGGGAACCTACGAAGCTCTACGGAACCCTATGGATCCTTACGGAACAGTACGGGCCCCTTCAGACCTCTGCGGGCGCTTATGGAAACCTACAGGACCCTACGGAACTGTACGAGACTCTACAGGCCCCTAGGGAACACCACAGGCCCTTACGGAACTGTACGAGACTCTACAGGCCCCTAGGGAACACCACAGACCCCTACGGAACCCTACACAACCCTCCGGAAACATATGGCACCCTACAAGCTCCTACCAACCCCTGCGGGCACTTACACAACCCTACAGGCCCCTACGGAAATCTACAGGAGTCTATGGGCCCCTAGGGAACCCTACAGATTTTGACAGAACCCTACGAGCCCCTCTGGAACCCTACAGAATACTCCAGGACCCGACAGCACTCTACAAGACCCTTAGCGACACAACAGAACCTCACTAAAAACCTATGGGCTCCTACAGAACACTGCAGGTGCCTACGGAACCCTACAGACCCCTACGGAATACTACCAGCCACTACGGAAACCTATGGCCCCTACGGAACTCTACGGAACCTGACAGAAACACTGTGCACCCCTACAGGCCCTTGCGGGCACTTGCAGAACTCTGCAGGAACCCACGGAACTTTACGGAACCCTCCCAGCCCCTACGGAAGCCTAAAGATCCTTGCAGGCAGTTACGGAACGGTACAGGGCCCTACGGAACTTTACCAGCCACTACGGAACTCTACGGGCCCCTACGGAACCCTGCAGAACCCTCCGGAACCTTACAGAATCCCACGGATTCCTACAGACTCCTGCGGGCACTTACACAACCCTACAGGCCCCTACGGAACACTGCCAGCCCCTATGGAAGGAACCCTACGGGCCCCCTACAGAACACTACTGGCTCCTGCGGTACTCTACAGGCCTCTAGGGAACCTACGAAGCTCTACGGAGCCCTATGGATCCTTACGGAACACTACGGGCCCCTTCAGACCTCTGCGGGCGCTTATGGAAACCTACAGGACCCTACGGAACTGTACGAGACTCTACAGGCCCCTAGGGAACACCACAGGCCCCTTCGGAACCGTACGAGACTCTACAGGCCCCTAGGGAACACCAGAGACCCCTACGGACCCTACACAACCCTCTGGAAACTTATGGCACCCTACAAGCTCCTACCAACCCCTGCGGGCACTTACACAACCCTACAGGTCCCTACGGAAATCTACGGGACTCTATGGGCCCCTAGGGAACCCTACAGATTTCGACGGAACCCTACGAGCCCCTCTGGAACCCTACAGAATACTCCAGGACCCGACAGCACTCTACAAGACCCTTAGCGACACAACAGAACCTCACTAAAACCCTATGGGCTCCTACAGAACACTGCAGGTGCCTACGGAACCCTACAGACCCCTACGGAATACTGCCAGCCACTACGGAAACCTATGGCCCCTACGGAACTCTACGGAACCTGACAGAAACACTGTGCACCCCTACAGGCCCTTGCGGGCACTTGCAGAACTCTGCAGGAACCCACGGAACTTTATGGAACCATCCCAGCCCCTACGGAAGCCTAAAGACCATTGCAGGCAGTTACGGAACGGTACAGGGCCCTAGGGAACTTTACCAGCCACTACGGAACTCTACGGGCCCCTACGGAACCCTGCAGAACCCTCCAGAACCTTACAGAATCCCACGGATTCCTACAGACTCCTGCGGGCACTTACTCAACCCTAGAGGACCCTACGGAACACTACTGGCTCCTGCGGTACTCCAGAGGCCTCTAGGGAACCTACGAAGCTCTACGGAACCCTATGGATCCTTACGGAACAGTACGGGCCCCTTCAGACCTCTGCGGGCGCTTATGGAAACCTACAGGACCCTACGGAACTGTACGAGACTCTACAGGCCCCTAGGGAACACCACAGGCCCCTACGGAACCCTACACAACCCTCCGGAAACATATGGCACCCTACAAGCTCCTACCAACCCCTGCGGGCACTTACACAACCCTACAGGCCCCTACGGAAATCTATGGGACTCTACGGGCACCTAGGGAACCCTTCAGATTTCGACGGAACCCTACGAGCCCCTCTGGAACCCTACAGAATACTCCAGGACCCGACAGCACTCTACAAGACCCTTAGCAACACAACGGAACCTCACTAAAACCCTATGGGCTCCTACAGAACACTGCAGGTGCCTACGGAACCCTACAGACCCCTACGGAACCCTACAGACACCTGCGGGCACTTACGGAACCCTGCAGGCCCCTACGGAACCCTACAGGTCCATACAGAACCCCACAGGGCCCTACGGAACTTTACCAGCCACTATGGAACTCTACGGTCCCCTACGGAACCCTGCAGAACCCTCTGGAACCTTACAGAATCCCACGGATTCCTACAGACTCCTGCGGGCACTTACACAACCCTAGAGGACCCTACGGAACACTGCCAGCTCCTATGGAAGGAACCCTACGGGCCCCTACAGAACACTACTGGCTCCTGCGGTACTCCAGAGGCCTCTAGGGAACCTACGAAGCTCTACGGAACCCTATGGATCCTTACGGAACAGTACGGGCCCCTTCAGACCTCTGCGGGCGCTTATGGAAACCTACAGGACCCTACGGAACTGTACGAGACTCTACAGGCCCCTAGGGAACACCACAGGCCCTTACGGAACTGTACGAGACTCTACAGGCCCCTAGGGAACACCACAGACCCCTACGGAACCCTACACAACCCTCCGGAAACATATGGCACCCTACAAGCTCCTACCAACCCCTGCGGGCACTTACACAACCCTACAGGCCCCTACGGAAATCTACAGGAGTCTATGGGCCCCTAGGGAACCCTACAGATTTTGACAGAACCCTACGAGCCCCTCTGGAACCCTACAGAATACTCCAGGACCCGACAGCACTCTACAAGACCCTTAGCGACACAACAGAACCTCACTAAAACCCTATGGGCTCCTACAGAACACTGCAGGTGCCTACGGAACCCTACAGACCCCTACGGAATACTGCCAGCCACTACGGAAACCTATGGCCCCTACGGAACTCTACGGAACCTGACAGAAACACTGTGGGCCCCTACAGGCCCTTGCGGGCACTTGCAGAACTCTGCAGGAACCCACGGAACTTTATGGAACCCTCCCAGCCCCTACGGAAGCCTAAAGACCATTGCAGGCAGTTACGGAACGGTACAGGGCCCTAGGGAACTTTACCAGCCACTACGGAACTCTACGGGCCCCTACGGAACCCTGCAGAACCCTCCGGAACCTTACAGAATCCCACGGATTCCTACAGACTCCTGCGGGCACTTACACAACCCTAGAGGCCCCTACGGAACACTGCCAGCCCCTATGGAAGGAACCCTACGGGCCCCTACAGAACACTACTGGCTCCTGCAGTACTTTACAGGCCTCTAGGGGACCTACGAAGCTCTACGGAACCCTATGGATCCTTACGGAACAGTACGGGCCCCTTCAGACCTCTGCGGGCGCTTATGGAAACCTACAGGACCCTACGGAACTGTACGAGACTCTACAGGCCCCTAGGGAACACCACAGGCCCCTACGGAACCGTACGAGACTCTACAGGCCCCTAGGGAACACCACAGACCCCTACGGAACCCTACACAACCCTCTGGAAACTTATGGCACCCTACAAGCTCCTACCAACCCCTGCGGGCACTTACACAACCCTACAGGCCCCTACGGAAATCTACGGGACTCTATGGGCCCCTAGGGAACCCTACAGATTTCGACGGAACCCTACGAGCCCCTCTGGAACCCTACAGAACACTCCAGGACCCGACAGCACTCTACAAGACCCTTAGCGACACAACAGAACCTCACTAAAAACCTATGGGCTCCTACAGAACACTGCAGGTGCCTACGGAACCCTACAGACCCCTACGGAATACTACCAGCCACTACGGAAACCTATGGCCCCTACGGAACTCTACGGAACCTGACAGAAACACTGTGCACCCCTACAGGCCCTTGCGGGCACTTGCAGAACTCTGCAGGAACCCACGGAACTTTACGGAACCCTCCCAGCCCCTACGGAAGCCTAAAGATCCTTGCAGGCAGTTACGGAACGGTACAGGGCCCTACGGAACTTTACCAGCCACTACGGAACTCTACGGGCCCCTACGGAACCCTGCAGAACCCTCCGGAACCTTACAGAATCCCACGGATTCCTACAGACTCCTGCGGGCACTTACACAACCCTAGAGGCCCCTACGGAACACTGCCAGCCCCTATGGAAGGAACCCTACGGGCCCCTACAGAACACTACTGGCTCCTGCGGTACTCTACAGGCCTCTAGGGAACCTACGAAGCTCTACGGAGCCCTATGGATCCTTACGGAACAGTACGGGCCCCTTCAGACCTCTGCGGGCGCTTATGGAAACCTACAGGACCCTACGGAACTGTACGAGACTCTACAGGCCCCTAGGGAACACCACAGGCCCCTACGGAACCCTACACAACCCTCCGGAAACTTATGGAACCCTACAAGCTCCTACCAACCCCTGCGGGCACTTACACAACCCTACAGGTCCCTACGGAAATCTACGGGACTCTATGGGCCCCTAGGGAACCCTACAGATTTCGATGGAACCCTACGAGCCCCTCTGGAACCCTACAGAACACTCCAGGACCCGACAGCACTCTACAAGACCCTTAGCGACACAACAGAACCTCACTAAAAACCTATGGGCTCCTACAGAACACTGTAGGTGCCTACGGAACCCTACAGACCCCTACGGAATACTACCAGCCACTACGGAAACCTATGGCCCCTACGGAACTCTACGGAACCTGACAGAAACACTGTGCACCCCTACAGGCCCTTGCGGGCACTTGCAGAACTCTGCAGGAACCCACGGAACTTTACGGAACCCTCCCAGCCCCTACGGAAGCCTAAAGATCCTTGCAGGCAGTTACGGAACGGTACAGGGCCCTACGGAACTTTACCAGCCACTACGGAACTCTACGGGCCCCTACGGAACCCTGCAGAACCCTCCGGAACCTTACAGAATCCCACGGATTCCTACAGACTCCTGCGGGCACTTACACAACCCTAGAGGACCCTACGGAACACTACTGGCTCCTGCGGTACTCCAGAGGCCTCTAGGGAACCTACGAAGCTCTACGGAACCCTATGGATCCTTACGGAACAGTACGGGCCCCTTCAGACCTCTGCGGGCGCTTATGGAAACCTACAGGACCCTACGGAACTGTACGAGACTCTACAGGCCCCTAGGGAACACCACAGGCCCCTACGGAACCCTACACAACCCTCCGGAAACATATGGCACCCTACAAGCTCCTACCAACCCCTGCGGGCACTTTACACAATCCTACAGGCCCCTACGGAAATCTATGGGACTCTACGGGCACCTAGGGAACCCTTCAGATTTCGACGGAACCCTACGAGCCCCTCTGGAACCCTACAGAATACTCCAGGACCCGACAGCACTCTACAAGACCCTTAGCAACACAACGGAACCTCACTAAAACCCTGTGGGCTCCTACAGAACACTGCAGGTGCCTACGGAACCCTACAGACCCCTACGGAACCCTACAGACACCTGCGGGCACTTACGGAACCCTGCAGGCCCCTACGGAACCCTACAGGTCCATACAGAACCCCACAGGGCCCTACGGAACTTTACCAGCCACTATGGAACTCTACGGTCCCCTACGGAACCCTGCAGAACCCTCTGGAACCTTACAGAATCCCACGGATTCCTACAGACTCCTGCAGGCACTTACACAACCCTAGAGGACCCTACGGAACACTGCCAGCTCCTATGGAAGGAACCCTACGGGCCCCTACAGAACACTACTGGCTCCTGCGGTACTCTACAGGCCTCTAGGGAACCTACGAAGCTCTACGGAACCCTATGGATCCTTACGGAACAGTACGGGCCCCTTCAGACCTCTGCGGGCGCTTATGGAAACCTACAGGACCCTACGTAACTGTACGAGACTCTACAGGCCCCTAGGGAACACCACAGGCCTTACGGAACTGTACGAGACTCTACAGGCCCCTAGGGAACACCACAGACCCCTACGGAACCCTACACAACCCTCCGGAAACATATGGCACCCTACAAGCTCCTACCAACCCCTGCGGGCACTTACACAACCCTACAGGCCCCTACGGAAATCTACAGGAGTCTATGGGCCCCTAGGGAACCCTACAGATTTTGACAGAACCCTACGAGCCCCTCTGGAACCCTACAGAATACTCCAGGACCCGACAGCACTCTACAAGACCCTTAGCGACACAACGGAACCTCACTAAAACCCTATGGGCTCCTACAGAACACTGCAGGTGCCTACGGAACCCTACAGACCCCTACGGAATACTGCCAGCCACTACGGAAACCTATGGCCCCTACGGAACTCTACGGAACCTGACAGAAACACTGTGCGCCCCTACAGGCCCTTGCGGGCACTTGCAGAACTCTGCAGGAACCCACGGAACTTTATGGAACCCTCCCAGCCCCTACGGAAGCCTAAAGACCATTGCAGGCAGTTACGGAACGGTACAGGGCCCTAGGGAACTTTACCAGCCACTACGGAACTCTACGGGCCCCTACGGAACCCTGCAGAACCCTCCGGAACCTTACAGAATCCCACGGATTCCTACAGACTCCTGCGGGCACTTACACAACCCTAGAGGCCCCTACGGAACACTGCCAGCCCCTATGGAAGGAACCCTACGGGCCCCTACAGAACACTACTGGCTCCTGCAGTACTTTACAGGCCTCTAGGGGACCTACGAAGCTCTACGGAACCCTATGGATCCTTACGGAACAGTACGGGCCCCTTCAGACCTCTGCGGGCGCTTATGGAAACCTACAGGACCCTACGGAACTGTACGAGACTCTACAGGCCCCTAGGGAACACCACAGGCCCCTACGGAACCGTACGAGACTCTACAGGCCCCTAGGGAACACCACAGACCCCTACGGAACCCTACACAACCCTCTGGAAACTTATGGCACCCTACAAGCTCCTACCAACCCCTGCGGGCACTTACACAACCCTACAGGCCCCTACGGAAATCTATGGGACTCTACGGGCACCTAGGGAACCCTTCAGATTTCGACGGAACCCTACGAGCCCCTCTGGAACCCTACAGAATACTCCAGGACCCGACAGCACTCTACAAGACCCTTAGCAACACAACGGAACCTCACTAAAACCCTATGGGCTCCTACAGAACACTGCAGGTGCCTACGGAACCCTACAGACCCCTACGGAACCCTACAGACACCTGCAAGCACTTACGGAACCCTGCAGGCCCCTACGGAACCCTACAGGTCCATACAGAACCCCACAGGGCCCTACGGAACTTTACCAGCCACTATGGAACTCTACGGGTCCCTACAGAACCCTGCAGAACCCTCCAGAACCTTACAGAATCCCACGGATTCCTACAGACTCCTGCGGGCACTTACACAACCCTAGAGGACCCTACGGAACACTGCCAGCTCCTATGGAAGGAACCCTACGGGCCCCTAAAGAACACTACTGGCTCCTGCGGTACTCCAGAGGCCTCTAGGGAACCTACGAAGCTCTACGGAACCCTATCGATCCTTACGGAACAGTACGGGCCCCTTCAGACCTCTGCGGGCGCTTATGGAAACCTACAGGACCCTACGGAACTGTACGAGACTCTACAGGCCCCTAGGGAACACCACAGGCCCCTACGGAACCCTACACAACCCTCCGGAAACTTATGGAACCCTACAAGCTCCTACCAACCCCTGCGGGCACTTACACAACCCTACAGGTCCCTACGGAAATCTACGGGACTCTATGGGCCCCTAGGGAACCCTACAGATTTCGATGGAACCCTACGAGCCCCTCTGGAACCCTACAGAACACTCCAGGACCCGACAGCACTCTACAAGACCCTTAGCGACACAACAGAACCTCACTAAAAACCTATGGGCTCCTACAGAACACTGTAGGTGCCTACGGAACCCTACAGACCCCTACGGAATACTACCAGCCACTACGGAAACCTATGGCCCCTACGGAACTCTACGGAACCTGACAGAAACACTGTGCACCCCTACAGGCCCTTGCGGGCACTTGCAGAACTCTGCAGGAACCCACGGAACTTTACGGAACCCTCCCAGCCCCTACGGAAGCCTAAAGATCCTTGCAGGCAGTTACGGAACGGTACAGGGCCCTACGGAACTTTACCAGCCACTACGGAACTCTACGGGCCCCTACGGAACCCTGCAGAACCCTCCGGAACCTTACAGAATCCCACGGATTCCTACAGACTCCTGCGGGCACTTACACA
The DNA here is from genome assembly GCF_964106895.1 of Numenius arquata. NCBI lineage: Eukaryota > Metazoa > Chordata > Aves > Charadriiformes > Scolopacidae > Numenius > Numenius arquata. Next base: position 32,864 of record NW_027414093.1, read on the forward strand.
ACCCTACAGGCCCCTACGGAACACTGCCAGCCCCTATGGAAGGAACCCTACGGGCCCCTACAGAACACTACTGGCTCCTGCGGTACTCTACAGGCCTCTAGGGAACCTACGAAGCTCTACGGAGCCCTATGGATCCTTACGGAACACTACGGGCCCCTTCAGACCTCTGCGGGCGCTTATGGAAACCTACAGGACCCTACGGAACTGTACGAGACTCTACAGGCCCCTAGGGAACACCACAGGCCCCTACGGAACTGTACGAGACTCTACAGGCCCCTAGGGAACACCACAGACCCCTACGGAACCCTACACAACCCTCTGGAAACTTATGGCACCCTACAAGCTCCTATCAACCCCTGCGGGCACTTACACAACCCTACAGGTCCCTACGGAAATCTACGGGACTCTATGGGCCCCTAGGGAACCCTACAGATTTCGACGGAACCCTACGAGCCCCTCTGGAACCCTACAGAATACTCCAGGACCCGACAGCACTCTACAAGACCCTTAGCGACACAACAGAACCTCACTAAAACCCTATGGGTTCCTACAGAACACTGCAGGTGCCTACGGAACCCTACAGACCCCTACGGAATAGTACCAGCCACTACGGAAACCTATGGCCCCTACGGAACTCTACGGAACCTGACAGAAACACTGTGCGCCCCTACAGGCCCTTGCGGGCACTTGCAGAACTCTGCAGGAACCCACGGAACTTTATGGAACACTACCAGCCCCTACGGAAGCCTAAAGATCCTTGCAGGCAGTTACGGAACGGTACAGGGCCCTAGGGAACTTTACCAGCCACTACGGAACTCTACGGGTCCCTACGGAACCCTGCAGAACCCTCCGGAACCTTACAGAATCCCACGGATTCCTACAGACTCCTGCGGGCACTTACTCAACCCTAGAGGACCCTACGGAACACTACTGGCTCCTGCGGTACTCCAGAGGCCTCTAGGGAACCTACGAAGCTCTACGGAACCCTATGGATCCTTACGGAACAGTACGGGCCCCTTCAGACCTCTGCGGGCGCTTATGGAAACCTACAGGACCCTACGGAACTGTACGAGACTCTACAGGCCCCTAGGGAACACCACAGGCCCTTACGGAACTGTACGAGACTCTACAGGCCCCTAGGGAACACCACAGACCCCTACGGAACCCTACACAACCCTCCGGAAACATATGGCACCCTACAAGCTCCTACCAACCCCTGCGGGCACTTACACAACCCTACAGGTCCCTACGGAAATCTACGGGACTCTATGGGCCCCTAGGGAACCCTACAGATTTCGATGGAACCCTACGAGCCCCTCTGGAACCCTACAGAACACTCCAGGACCCGACAGCACTCTACAAGACCCTTAGCGACACAACAGAACCTCACTAAAAACCTATGGGCTCCTACAGAACACTGTAGGTGCCTACGGAACCCTACAGACCCCTACGGAATACTACCAGCCACTACGGAAACCTATGGCCCCTACGGAACTCTACGGAACCTGACAGAAACACTGTGCACCCCTACAGGCCCTTGCGGGCACTTGCAGAACTCTGCAGGAACCCACGGAACTTTACGGAACCCTCCCAGCCCCTACGGAAGCCTAAAGATCCTTGCAGGCAGTTACGGAACGGTACAGGGCCCTACGGAACTTTACCAGCCACTACGGAACTCTACGGGCCCCTACGGAACCCTGCAGAACCCTCCGGAACCTTACAGAATCCCACGGATTCCTACAGACTCCTGCGGGCACTTACACAACCCTACAGGCCCCTACGGAACACTGCCAGCCCCTATGGAAGGAACCCTACGGGCCCCTACAGAACACTACTGGCTCCTGCGGTACTCTACAGGCCTCTAGGGAACCTACGAAGCTCTACGGAGCCCTATGGATCCTTACGGAACACTACGGGCCCCTTCAGACCTCTGCGGGCGCTTATGGAAACCTACAGGACCCTACGGAACTGTACGAGACTCTACAGGCCCCTAGGGAACACCACAGGCCCCTACGGAACTGTACGAGACTCTACAGGCCCCTAGGGAACACCACAGACCCCTACGGAACCCTACACAACCCTCTGGAAACTTATGGCACCCTACAAGCTCCTATCAACCCCTGCGGGCACTTACACAACCCTACAGGTCCCTACGGAAATCTACGGGACTCTATGGGCCCCTAGGGAACCCTACAGATTTCGACGGAACCCTACGAGCCCCTCTGGAACCCTACAGAATACTCCAGGACCCGACAGCACTCTACAAGACCCTTAGCGACACAACAGAACCTCACTAAAACCCTATGGGTTCCTACAGAACACTGCAGGTGCCTACGGAACCCTACAGACCCCTACGGAATAGTACCAGCCACTACGGAAACCTATGGCCCCTACGGAACTCTACGGAACCTGACAGAAACACTGTGCGCCCCTACAGGCCCTTGCGGGCACTTGCAGAACTCTGCAGGAACCCACGGAACTTTATGGAACACTACCAGCCCCTACGGAAGCCTAAAGATCCTTGCAGGCAGTTACGGAACGGTACAGGGCCCTACGGAACTTTACCAGCCACTACGGAACTCTACGGGTCCCTACGGAACCCTGCAGAACCCTCCGGAACCTTACAGAATCCCACGGATTCCTACAGACTCCTGCGGGCACTTACTCAACCCTAGAGGACCCTACGGAACACTACTGGCTCCTGCGGTACTCCAGAGGCCTCTAGGGAACCTACGAAGCTCTACGGAACCCTATGGATCCTTACGGAACAGTACGGGCCCCTTCAGACCTCTGCGGGCGCTTATGGAAACCTACAGGACCCTACGGAACTGTACGAGACTCTACAGGCCCCTAGGGAACACCACAGGCCCTTACGGAACTGTACGAGACTCTACAGGCCCCTAGGGAACACCACAGACCCCTACGGAACCCTACACAACCCTCCGGAAACATATGGCACCCTACAAGCTCCTACCAACCCCTGCGGGCACTTACACAACCCTACAGGCCCCTACGGAAATCTACAGGAGTCTATGGGCCCCTAGGGAACCCTACAGATTTTGACAGAACCCTACGAGCCCCTCTGGAACCCTACAGAATACTCCAGGACCCGACAGCACTCTACAAGACCCTTAGCGACACAACAGAACCTCACTAAAACCCTATGGGCTCCTACAGAACACTGCAGGTGCCTACGGAACCCTACAGACCCCTACGGAATACTGCCAGCCACTACGGAAACCTATGGCCCCTACGGAACTCTACGGAACCTGACAGAAACACTGTGGGCCCCTACAGGCCCTTGCGGGCACTTGCAGAACTCTGCAGGAACCCACGGAACTTTATGGAACCCTCCCAGCCCCTACGGAAGCCTAAAGACCATTGCAGGCAGTTACGGAACGGTACAGGGCCCTAGGGAACTTTACCAGCCACTACGGAACTCTACGGGCCCCTACGGAACCCTGCAGAACCCTCCGGAACCTTACAGAATCCCACGGATTCCTACAGACTCCTGCGGGCACTTACACAACCCTAGAGGCCCCTACGGAACACTGCCAGCCCCTATGGAAGGAACCCTACGGGCCCCTACAGAACACTACTGGCTCCTGCAGTACTTTACAGGCCTCTAGGGGACCTACGAAGCTCTACGGAACCCTATGGATCCTTACGGAACAGTACGGGCCCCTTCAGACCTCTGCGGGCGCTTATGGAAACCTACAGGACCCTACGGAACTGTACGAGACTCTACAGGCCCCTAGGGAACACCACAGGCCCTTACGGAACTGTACGAGACTCTACAGGCCCCTAGGGAACACCACAGACCCCTACGGAACCCTACACAACCCTCCGGAAACATATGGCACCCTACAAGCTCCTACCAACCCCTGCGGGCACTTACACAACCCTACAGGCCCCTACGGAAATCTACAGGAGTCTATGGGCCCCTAGGGAACCCTACAGATTTTGACAGAACCCTACGAGCCCCTCTGGAACCCTACAGAATACTCCAGGACCCGACAGCACTCTACAAGACCCTTAGCGACACAACAGAACCTCACTAAAACCCTATGGGCTCCTACAGAACACTGCAGGTGCCTACGGAACCCTACAGACCCCTACGGAATACTGCCAGCCACTACGGAAACCTATGGCCCCTACGGAACTCTACGGAACCTGACAGAAACACTGTGCGCCCCTACAGGCCCTTGCGGGCACTTGCAGAACTCTGCAGGAACCCACGGAACTTTATGGAACCCTCCCAGCCCCTACGGAAGCCTAAAGACCATTGCAGGCAGTTACGGAACGGTACAGGGCCCTAGGGAACTTTACCAGCCACTACGGAACTCTACGGGCCCCTACGGAACCCTGCAGAACCCTCCGGAACCTTACAGAATCCCACGGATTCCTACAGACTCCTGCGGGCACTTACACAACCCTAGAGGCCCTTACGGAACACTGCCAGCCCTTATGGAAGGAACCCTACGGGCCCCTACAGAACACTACTGGCTCCTGCAGTACTTTACAGGCCTCTAGGGGACCTACGAAGCTCTACGGAACCCTATGGATCCTTACGGAACAGTACGGGCCCCTTCAGACCTCTGCGGGCGCTTATGGAAACCTAGAGGACCCTACGGAACTGTACGAGACTCTACAGGCCCCTAGGGAACACCACAGGCCCTTACGGAACTGTACGAGACTCTACAGGCCCCTAGGGAACACCACAGACCCCTACGGAACCCTACACAACCCTCCGGAAACATATGGCACCCTACAAGCTCCTACCAACCCCTGCGGGCACTTACACAACCCTACAGGCCCCTACGGAAATCTACAGGAGTCTATGGGCCCCTAGGGAACCCTACAGATTTTGACAGAACCCTACGAGCCCCTCTGGAACCCTACAGAATACTCCAGGACCCGACAGCACTCTACAAGACCCTTAGCGACACAACAGAACCTCACTAAAACCCTATGGGCTCCTACAGAACACTGCAGGTGCCTACGGAACCCTACAGACCCCTACGGAATACTGCCAGCCACTACGGAAACCTATGGCCCCTACGGAACTCTACGGAACCTGACAGAAACACTGTGGGCCCCTACAGGCCCTTGCGGGCACTTGCAGAACTCTGCAGGAACCCACGGAACTTTATGGAACCCTCCCAGCCCCTACGGAAGCCTAAAGACCATTGCAGGCAGTTACGGAACGGTACAGGGCCCTAGGGAACTTTACCAGCCACTACGGAACTCTACGGGCCCCTACGGAACCCTGCAGAACCCTCCGGAACCTTACAGAATCCCACGGATTCCTACAGACTCCTGCGGGCACTTACACAACCCTAGAGGCCCCTACGGAACACTGCCAGCCCCTATGGAAGGAACCCTACGGGCCCCTACAGAACACTACTGGCTCCTGCAGTACTTTACAGGCCTCTAGGGGACCTACGAAGCTCTACGGAACCCTATGGATCCTTACGGAACAGTACGGGCCCCTTCAGACCTCTGCGGGCGCTTATGGAAACCTACAGGACCCTACGGAACTGTACGAGACTCTACAGGCCCCTAGGGAACACCACAGGCCCCTACGGAACCGTACGAGACTCTACAGGCCCCTAGGGAACACCAGAGACCCCTACGGAACCCTACACAACCCTCTGGAAACTTATGGCACCCTACAAGCTCCTACCAACCCCTGCGGGCACTTACACAACCCTACAGGCCCCTACGGAAATCTACGGGACTCTATGGGCCCCTAGGGAACCCTACAGATTTCGACGGAACCCTACGAGCCCCTCTGGAACCCTACAGAACACTCCAGGACCCGACAGCACTCTACAAGACCCTTAGCGACACAACAGAACCTCACTAAAAACCTATGGGCTCCTACAGAACACTGCAGGTGCCTACGGAACCCTACAGACCCCTACGGAATACTACCAGCCACTACGGAAACCTATGGCCCCTACGGAACTCTACGGAACCTGACAGAAACACTGTGCACCCCTACAGGCCCTTGCGGGCACTTGCAGAACTCTGCAGGAACCCACGGAACTTTACGGAACCCTCCCAGCCCCTACGGAAGCCTAAAGATCCTTGCAGGCAGTTACGGAACGGTACAGGCCCCTAGGGAACTTTACCAGCCACTACGGAACTCTACGGGCCCCTACGGAACCCTGCAGAACCCTCCGGAACCTTACAGAATCCCACGGATTCCTACAGACTCCTGCGGGCACTTACACAACCCTACAGGCCCCTACGGAACACTGCCAGCCCCTATGGAAGGAACCCTACGGGCCCCTACAGAACACTACTGGCTCCTGCGGTACTCTACAGGCCTCTAGGGAACCTACGAAGCTCTACGGAGCCCTATGGATCCTTACGGAACACTACGGGCCCCTTCAGACCTCTGCGGGCGCTTATGGAAACCTACAGGACCCTACGGAACTGTACGAGACTCTACAGGCCCCTAGGGAACACCACAGGCCCCTACGGAACCGTACGAGACTCTACAGGCCCCTAGGGAACACCACAGACCCCTACGGAACCCTACACAACCCTCTGGAAACTTATGGCACCCTACAAGCTCCTACCAACCCCTGCGGGCACTTACACAACCCTACAGGTCCCTACGGAAATCTACGGGACTCTATGGGCCCCTAGGGAACCCTACAGATTTCGACGGAACCCTACGAGCCCCTCTGGAACCCTACAGAATACTCCAGGACCCGACAGCACTCTACAAGACCCTTAGCGACACAACAGAACCTCACTAAAACCCTATGGGCTCCTACAGAACACTGCAGGTGCCTACGGAACCCTACAGACCCCTACGGAATACTGCCAGCCACTACGGAAACCTATGGCCCCTACGGAACTCTACGGAACCTGACAGAAACACTGTGCACCCCTACAGGCCCTTGCGGGCACTTGCAGAACTCTGCAGGAACCCACGGAACTTTATGGAACCATCCCAGCCCCTACGGAAGCCTAAAGACCATTGCAGGCAGTTACGGAACGGTACAGGGCCCTACGGAACTTTACCAGCCACTACGGAACTCTACGGGCCCCTACGGAACCCTGCAGAACCCTCCAGAACCTTACAGAATCCCACGGATTCCTACAGACTCCTGCGGGCACTTACTCAACCCTAGAGGACCCTACGGAACACTACTGGCTCCTGCGGTACTCCAGAGGCCTCTAGGGAACCTACGAAGCTCTACGGAACCCTATGGATCCTTACGGAACAGTACGGGCCCCTTCAGACCTCTGCGGGCGCTTATGGAAACCTACAGGACCCTACGGAACTGTACGAGACTCTACAGGCCCCTAGGGAACACCACAGGCCCCTACGGAACCCTACACAACCCTCCGGAAACATATGGCACCCTACAAGCTCCTACCAACCCCTGCGGGCACTTACACAACCCTACAGGCCCCTACGGAAATCTATGGGACTCTACGGGCACCTAGGGAACCCTTCAGATTTCGACGGAACCCTACGAGCCCCTCTGGAACCCTACAGAATACTCCAGGACCCGACAGCACTCTACAAGACCCTTAGCAACACAACGGAACCTCACTAAAACCCTATGGGCTCCTACAGAACACTGCAGGTGCCTACGGCACCCTACAGACCCCTACGGAACCCTACAGACACCTGCGGGCACTTACGGAACCCTGCAGGCCCCTACGGAACCCTACAGGTCCATACAGAACCCCACAGGGCCCTACGGAACTTTACCAGCCACTATGGAACTCTACGGTCCCCTACGGAACCCTGCAGAACCCTCTGGAACCTTACAGAATCCCACGGATTCCTACAGACTCCTGCGGGCACTTACACAACCCTAGAGGACCCTACGGAACACTGCCAGCTCCTATGGAAGGAACCCTACGGGCCCCTACAGAACACTACTGGCTCCTGCGGTACTCCAGAGGCCTCTAGGGAACCTACGAAGCTCTACGGAACCCTATGGATCCTTACGGAACAGTACGGGCCCCTTCAGACCTCTGCGGGCGCTTATGGAAACCTACAGGACCCTACGGAACTGTACGAGACTCTACAGGCCCCTAGGGAACACCACAGGCCCTTACGGAACTGTACGAGACTCTACAGGCCCCTAGGGAACACCACAGGCCCTTACGGAACTGTACGAGACTCTACAGGCCCCTAGGGAACACCACAGACCCCTACGGAACCCTACACAACCCTCCGGAAACATATGGCACCCTACAAGCTCCTACCAACCCCTGCGGGCACTTACACAACCCTACAGGCCCCTACGGAAATCTACAGGAGTCTATGGGCCCCTAGGGAACCCTACAGATTTTGACAGAACCCTACGAGCCCCTCTGGAACCCTACAGAATACTCCAGGACCCGACAGCACTCTACAAGACCCTTAGCGACACAACAGAACCTCACTAAAACCCTATGGGCTCCTACAGAACACTGCAGGTGCCTACGGAACCCTACAGACCCCTACGGAATACTGCCAGCCACTACGGAAACCTATGGCCCCTACGGAACTCTACGGAACCTGACAGAAACACTGTGCACCCCTACAGGCCCTTGCGGGCACTTGCAGAACTCTGCAGGAACCCACGGAACTTTACGGAACCCTCCCAGCC
>NW_027414094.1:0-44954 GCF_964106895.1 Numenius arquata
CCTGTAGAGTCTCGTACAGTTCCGTAGGGTCCTGTAGGTTTCCATAAGCGCCCGCAGAGGTCTGAAGGGGCCCGTACTGTTCCGTAAGGATCCATAGGGCTCCGTAGAGCTTCGTAGGTTCCCTAGAGGCCTGTAGAGTACCGCAGGAGCCAGTAGTGTTCTGTAGGGGCCCGTAGGGTTCCTTCCATAGGGGCTGGCAGTGTTCCGTAGGGTCCTCTAGGGTTGAGTAAGTGCCCGCAGGAGTCTGTAGGAATCCGTGGGATTCTGTAAGGTTCCAGAGGGTTCTGCAGGGTTCCGTAGGGGCCCGTAGAGTTTTGTAGTGGCTGGTAAAGTTCCCTAGGGCCCTGTACCGTTCCGTAACTGCCTGCAAGGGTCTTTAGGCTTCCATAGGGGCTGGTAGGCTTCCATAAAGTTCCATGGGTTCCTGCAGAGTTCTGCAAGTGCCCACAAGGGCCTGTAGGGGCGCACAGTGTTTCTGTCAGGTTCCGTAGAGTTCCGTAGGGGCCATAGGTTTCCGTAGCGGCTGGTAGTATTCCGTAGGGGTCTGTAGGGTTCCGTAGGCACCTGCAGTGTTCTGTAGGAGCCCATAGGGTTTTAGTGAGGTTCCGTTGTGTTGCTAAGGGTGTTGTAGAGTGCTGTCGGGTCCTGGAGTATTCTGTAGGGTTCCAGAGGGGCTCGTAGGGTTCCGTCAAAATCTGTAGGCTTCCCTAGGGGCCCGTGGAGTCCCGTAGATTTCCGTAGGGGCCTGTAGGGTTGTGTAAGTGCCCGCAGGGGTTGGTAGGAGCTTGTAGGGTGCCATAAGTTTCCAGAGGGTTGTGTAGGGTTCCGTAGGGGCCTGTGGTGTTCCCTAGGGGCCTGTAGAGTCTCGTACAGTTCCGTAGGGTCCTGTAGGTTTCCATAAGCGCCCGCAGAGGTCTGAAGGGGCCCGTACTGTTCCGTAAGGATCCATAGGGCTCCGTAGAGCTTCGTAGGTTCCCTAGAGGCCTGTAGAGTACCGCAGGAGCCAGTAGTGTTCTGTAGGGGCCCGTAGGGTTCCTTCCATAGGGGCTGGCAGTGTTCCGTAGGGTCCTCTAGGGTTGAGTAAGTGCCCGCAGGAGTCTGTAGGAATCCGTGGGATTCTGTAAGGTTCTGGAGGGTTCTGCAGGGTTCCGTAGGGGCCCGTAGAGTTCCGTAGTGGCTGGTAAAGTTCCCTAGGGCCCTGTACCGTTCCGTAACTGCCTGCAAGGGTCTTTAGGCTTCCGTAGGGGCTGGTAGGGTTCCATAAAGTTCCATGGGTTCCTGCAGAGTTCTGCAAGTGCCCGCAAGGGCCTGTAGGGGCGCACAGTGTTTCTGTCAGGTTCCGTAGAGTTCCGTAGGGGCCATAGGTTTCCGTAGCGGCTGGTAGTGTTCCGTAGGGGTCTGTAGGGTTCCGTAGGCACCTGCAGTGTTCTGTAGGAGCCCATAGGGTTTTAGTGAGGTTCCGTTGTGTTGCTAAGGGTGTTGTAGAGTGCTGTCGGGTCCTGGAGTATTCTGTAGGGTTCCAGAGGGGCTCGTAGGTTTCCGTCGAAATCTGTAGGCTTCCCTAGGGGCCCGTGGAGTCCCGTAGATTTCCGTAGGGACCTGTAGGGTTGTGTAAGTGCCCGCAGGGGTTGGTAGGAGCTTGTAGGGTGCCATAAGTTTCCGCATGGTTGTGTAGGGTTCCGTAGGGGCCTGTGGTGTTCCCTAGGGGCCTGTAGAGTCTCGTACAGTTCCGTAGGGTCCTGTAGGTTTCCATAAGCGCCCGCAGAGGTCTGAAGGGGCCCGTACTGTTCCGTAAGGATCCATAGGGCTCCGTAGAGCTTCGTAGGTTCCCTAGAGGCCTGTAGAGTACCGCAGGAGCCAGTAGTGTTCTGTAGGGGCCCGTAGGGTTCCTTCCATAGGGGCTGGCAGTGTTCCGTAGGGTCCTCTAGGGTTGAGTAAGTGCCCGCAGGAGTCTGTAGGAATCCGTGGGATTCTGTAAGGTTCCAGAGGGTTCCGCAGGGTTCCGTAGGGGCCCGTAGAGTTCCGTAGTGGCTGGTAAAGTTCCCTAGGGCCCTGTACCGTTCCATAACTGCCTGCAAGGGTCTTTAGGCTTCCGTAGGGGCTGGTAGGGTTCCATAAAGTTCCATGGGTTCCTGCAGAGTTCTGCAAGTGCCCGCAAGGGCCTGTAGGGGCGCACAGTGTTTCTGTCAGGTTCCGTAGAGTTCCGTAGGGGCCATAGGTTTCCGTAGCGGCTGGTAGTATTCCGTAGGGGTCTGTAGGGTTCCGTAGGCACCTGCAGTGTTCTGTAGGAGCCCATAGGTTTTTAGTGAGGTTCCGTTGTGTTGCTAAGGGTCTTGTAGAGTGCTGTCGGGTCCTGGAGTATTCTGTAGGGTTCCAGAGGGGCTCGTAGGTTTCCGTCGAAATCTGTAGGCTTCCCTAGGGGCCCGTGGAGTCCCGTAGATTTCTGTAGGGGCCTGTAGGGTTGTGTAAGTGCCCGCAGGGGTTGGTAGGAGCTTGTAGGGTTCCATAAGTTTCCGGAGGGTTGTGTAGGGTTCCGTAGGGGCCTGTGGTGTTCCCTAGGGGCCTGTAGAGTCTCGTACGGTTCCGTAGGGGCCTGTGGTGTTCCCTAGGGGCCTGTAGAGTCTCGTACAGTTCCGTAGGGTCCTGTAGGTTTCCATAAGCGCCCGCAGAGGTCTGAAGGGGCCCGTACTGTTCCGTAAGGATCCATAGGGCTCCGTAGAGCTTCGTAGGTTCCCTAGAGGCCTGTAGAGTACCGCAGGAGCCAGTAGTGTTCTGTAGGGGCCCGTAGGGTTCCTTCCATAGGGGCTGGCAGTGTTCCGTAGGGTCCTCTAGGGTTGAGTAAGTGCCCGCAGGAGTCTGTAGGAATCCGTGGGATTCTGTAAGGTTCTGGAGGGTTCCGCAGGGTTCCGTAGGGGCCCGTAGAGTTCCGTAGTGGCTGGTAAAGTTCCCTAGGGCCCTGTACCGTTCCGTAACTGCCTGCAAGGGTCTTTAGGCTTCCGTAGGGGCTGGTAGGGTTCCATAAAGTTCCATGGGTTCCTGCAGAGTTCTGCAAGTGCCCGCAAGGGCCTGTAGGGGCGCACAGTGTTTCTGTCAGGTTCCGTAGAGTTCCGTAGGGGCCATAGGTTTCCGTAGCGGCTGGTAGTATTCCGTAGGGGTCTGTAGGGTTCCGTAGGCACCTGCAGTGTTCTGTAGGAGCCCATAGGGTTTTAGTGAGGTTCCGTTGTGTTGCTAAGGGTCTTGTAGAGTGCTGTCGGGTCCTGGAGTATTCTGTAGGGTTCCAGAGGGGCTCGTAGGTTTCCGTCGAAATCTGTAGGCTTCCCTAGGGGCCCGTGGAGTCCCGTAGATTTCTGTAGGGGCCTGTAGGGTTGTGTAAGTGCCCGCAGGGGTTGGTAGGAGCTTGTAGGGTTCCATTAGTTTCCGGAGGGTTGTGTAGGGTTCCGTAGGGGCCTGTGGTGTTCCCTAGGGGCCTGTAGAGTCTCGTACGGTTCCGTAGGGGCCTGTGGTGTTCCCTAGGGGCCTGTAGAGTCTCGTACAGTTCCGTAGGGTCCTGTAGGTTTCCATAAGCGCCCGCAGAGGTCTGAAGGGGCCCGTACTGTTCCGTAAGGATCCATAGGGCTCCGTAGAGCTTCGTAGGTTCCCTAGAGGCCTGTAGAGTACCGCAGGAGCCAGTAGTGTTCTGTAGGGGCCCGTAGGGTTCCTTCCATAGGGGCTGGCAGTGTTCCGTAGGGTCCTCTAGGGTTGAGTAAGTGCCCGCAGGAGTCTGTAGGAATCCGTGGGATTCTGTAAGGTTCTGGAGGGTTCCGCAGGGTTCCGTAGGGGCCCGTAGAGTTCCGTAGTGGCTGGTAAAGTTCCCTAGGGCCCTGTACCGTTCCGTAACTGCCTGCAAGGGTCTTTAGGCTTCCGTAGGGGCTGGTAGGGTTCCATAAAGTTCCATGGGTTCCTGCAGAGTTCTGCAAGTGCCCGCAAGGGCCTGTAGGGGCGCACAGTGTTTCTGTCAGGTTCCGTAGAGTTCCGTAGGGGCCATAGGTTTCCGTAGCGGCTGGTAGTATTCCGTAGGGGTCTGTAGGGTTCCGTAGGCACCTGCAGTGTTCTGTAGGAGCCCATAGGGTTTTAGTGAGGTTCCGTTGTGTTGCTAAGGGTCTTGTAGAGTGGTGTCGGGTCCTGGAGTATTCTGTAGGGTTCCAGAGGGGCTCGTAGGTTTCCGTCGAAATCTGTAGGCTTCCCTAGGGGCCCGTGGAGTCCCGTAGATTTCTGTAGGGGCCTGTAGGGTTGTGTAAGTGCCCGCAGGGGTTGGTAGGAGCTTGTAGGGTTCCATAAGTTTCCGCATGGTTGTGTAGGGTTCCGTAGGGGCCTGTGGTGTTCCCTAGGGGCCTGTAGAGTCTCGTACGGTTCCGTAGGGGCCTGTGGTGTTCCCTAGGGGCCTGTAGAGTCTCGTACAGTTCCGTAGGGTCCTGTAGGTTTCCATAAGCGCCCGCAGAGGTCTGAAGGGGCCCGTACTGTTCCGTAAGGATCCATAGGGCTCCGTAGAGCTTCGTAGGTTCCCTAGAGGCCTGTAGAGTACCGCAGGAGCCAGTAGTGTTCTGTAGGGGCCCGTAGGGTTCCTTCCATAGGGGCTGGCAGTGTTCCGTAGGGTCCTCTAGGGTTGAGTAAGTGCCCGCAGGAGTCTGTAGGAATCCGTGGGATTCTGTAAGGTTCTGGAGGGTTCTGCAGGGTTCCATAGGGGCCCGTAGAGTTCCGTAGTGGCTGGTAAAGTTCCCTAGGGCCCTGTACCGTTCCGTAACTGCCTGCAAGGGTCTTTAGGCTTCCATAGGGGCTGGTAGGCTTCCATAAAGTTCCATGGGTTCCTGCAGAGTTCTGCAAGTGCCCGCAAGGGCCTGTAGGGGCGCACAGTGTTTCTGTCAGGTTCCGTAGAGTTCCGTAGGGGCCATAGGTTTCCGTAGCGGCTGGTAGTATTCCGTAGGGGTCTGTAGGGTTCCGTAGGCACCTGCAGTGTTCTGTAGGAGCCCATAGGGTTTTAGTGAGGTTCCGTTGTGTTGCTAAGGGTGTTGTAGAGTGCTGTCGGGTCCTGGAGTATTCTGTAGGGTTCCAGAGGGGCTCGTAGGGTTCCGTCAAAATCTGTAGGCTTCCCTAGGGGCCCGTGGAGTCCCGTAGATTTCCGTAGGGGCCTGTAGGGTTGTGTAAGTGCCCGCAGGGGTTGGTAGGAGCTTGTAGGGTGCCATAAGTTTCCAGAGGGTTGTGTAGGGTTCCGTAGGGGCCTGTGGTGTTCCCTAGGGGCCTGTAGAGTCTCGTACAGTTCCGTAGGGTCCTGTAGGTTTCCATAAGCGCCCGCAGAGGTCTGAAGGGGCCCGTACTGTTCCGTAAGGATCCATAGGGCTCCGTAGAGCTTCGTAGGTTCCCTAGAGGCCTGTAGAGTACCGCAGGAGCCAGTAGTGTTCTGTAGGGGCCCGTAGGGTTCCTTCCATAGGGGCTGGCAGTGTTCCGTAGGGTCCTCTAGGGTTGAGTAAGTGCCCGCAGGAGTCTGTAGGAATCCGTGGGATTCTGTAAGGTTCTGGAGGGTTCTGCAGGGTTCCATAGGGGCCCGTAGAGTTCCGTAGTGGCTGGTAAAGTTCCCTAGGGCCCTGTACCGTTCCGTAACTGCCTGCAAGGGTCTTTAGGCTTCCGTAGGGGCTGGTAGGGTTCCATAAAGTTCCATGGGTTCCTGCAGAGTTCTGCAAGTGCCCGCAAGGGCCTGTAGGGGCGCACAGTGTTTCTGTCAGGTTCCGTAGAGTTCCGTAGGGGCCATAGGTTTCCGTAGCGGCTGGTAGTATTCCGTAGGGGTCTGTAGGGCTCCGTAGGCACCTGCAGTGTTCTGTAGGAGCCCATAGGGTTTTAGTGAGGTTCCGTTGTGTTGCTAAGGGTCTTGTAGAGTGCTGTCGGGTCCTGGAGTATTCTGTAGGGTTCCAGAGGGGCTCGTAGGTTTCCGTCGAAATCTGTAGGCTTCCCTAGGGGCCCGTGGAGTCCCGTAGATTTCTGTAGGGGCCTGTAGGGTTGTGTAAGTGCCCGCAGGGGTTGGTAGGAGCTTGTAAGGTGCCGTAAGTTTCCAGAGGGTTGTGTAGGGTTCCGTAGGGGCCTGTGGTGTTCCCTAGGGGCCTGAGAGTCTCGTACGGTTCCGTAGGGGCCTGTGGTGTTCCCTAGGGGCCTGTAGAGTCTCGTACAGTTCCGTAGGGTCCTGTAGGTTTCCATAAGCGCCCGCAGAGGTCTGAAGGGGCCCGTACTGTTCCGTAAGGACCCATAGGGCTCTGTAGAGCTTCGTAGGTTCCCTAGAGGCCTGTAGAGTACCGCAGGAGCCAGTAGTGTTCTGTAGGGGCCCGTAGGGTTCCTTCCATAGGGGCTGGCAGTGTTCCGTAGGGTCCTCTAGGGTTGAGTAAGTGCCCGCAGGAGTCTGTAGGAATCCGTGGGATTCTGTAAGGTTCTGGAGGGTTCCGCAGGGTTCCGTAGGGGCCCGTAGAGTTCCGTAGTGGCTGGTAAAGTTCCCTAGGGCCCTGTACCGTTCCGTAACTGCCTGCAAGGGTCTTTAGGCTTCCGTAGGGGCTGGTAGGCTTCCATAAAGTTCCGTGGGTTCCTGCAGAGTTCTGCAAGTGCCCGCAAGGGCCTGTAGGGGCGCACAGTGTTTCTGTCAGGTTCCGTAGAGTTCCGTAGGGGCCATAGGTTTCCGTAGCGGCTGGTAGTATTCCGTAGGGGTCTGTAGGGTTCCGTAGGCACCTGCAGTGTTCTGTAGGAGCCCATAGGGTTTTAGTGAGGTTCCGTTGTGTTGCTAAGGGTCTTGTAGAGTGCTGTCGGGTCCTGGAGTATTCTGTAGGGTTCCAGAGGGGCTCGTAGGTTTCCGTCAAAATCTGTAGGCTTCCCTAGGGGCCCGTGGAGTCCCGTAGATTTCCGTAGGGGCCTGTAGGGTTGTGTAAGTGCCCGCAGGGGTTGGTAGGAGCTTGTAGGGTGCCATAAGTTTCCAGAGGGTTGTGTAGGGTTCCGTAGGGGCCTGTGGTGTTCCCTAGGGGCCTGTAGAGTCTCGTACAGTTCCGTAGGGTCCTGTAGGTTTCCATAAGCGCCCGCAGAGGTCTGAAGGGGCCCGTACTGTTCCGTAAGGATCCATAGGGCTCCGTAGAGCTTCGTAGGTTCCCTAGAGGCCTGTAGAGTACCGCAGGAGCCAGTAGTGTTCTGTAGGGGCCCGTAGGGTTCCTTCCATAGGGGCTGGCAGTGTTCCGTAGGGTCCTCTAGGGTTGAGTAAGTGCCCGCAGGAGTCTGTAGGAATCCGTGGGATTCTGTAAGGTTCTGGAGGGTTCCGCAGGGTTCCGTAGGGGCCCGTAGAGTTCCGTAGTGGCTGGTAAAGTTCCCTAGGGCCCTGTACCGTTCCATAACTGCCTGTAAGGGTCTTTAGGCTTCCGTAGGGGCTGGTAGGGTTCCATAAAGTTCCATGGGTTCCTGCAGAGTTCTGCAAGTGCCCGCAAGGGCCTGTAGGGGCGCACAGTGTTTCTGTCAGGTTCCGTAGAGTTCCGTAGGGGCCATAGGTTTCCGTAGCGGCTGGTAGTATTCCGTAGGGGTCTGTAGGGTTCCGTAGGCACCTGCAGTGTTCTGTAGGAGCCCATAGGGTTTTAGTGAGGTTCCGTTGTGTTGCTAAGGGTCTTGTAGAGTGCTGTCGGGTCCTGGAGTATTCTGTAGGGTTCCAGAGGGGCTCGTAGGTTTCCGTCGAAATCTGTAGGCTTCCCTAGGGGCCCGTGGAGTCCCGTAGATTTCTGTAGGGGCCTGTAGGGTTGTGTAAGTGCCCGCAGGGGTTGGTAAGAGCTTGTAGGGTTCCATAAGTTTCCGGAGGGTTGTGTAGGGTTCCGTAGGGGCCTGTGGTGTTCCCTAGGGGCCTGTAGAGTCTCGTACGGTTCCGTAGGGGCCTGTGGTGTTCCCTAGGGGCCTGTAGAGTCTCGTACAGTTCCGTAGGGTCCTGTAGGTTTCCATAAGCGCCCGCAGAGGTCTGAAGGGGCCCGTACTGTTCCGTAAGGATCCATAGGGCTCCGTAGAGCTTCGTAGGTTCCCTAGAGGCCTGTAGAGTACCGCAGGAGCCAGTAGTGTTCTGTAGGGGCCCGTAGGGTTCCTTCCATAGGGGCTGGCAGTGTTCCGTAGGGTCCTCTAGGGTTGAGTAAGTGCCCGCAGGAGTCTGTAGGAATCCGTGGGATTCTGTAAGGTTCCAGAGGGTTCCGCAGGGTTCCGTAGGGGCCCGTAGAGTTCCGTAGTGGCTGGTAAAGTTCCCTAGGGCCCTGTACCGTTCCGTAACTGCCTGCAAGGGTCTTTAGGCTTCCATAGGGGCTGGTAGGGTTCCATAAAGTTCCATGGGTTCCTGCAGAGTTCTGCAAGTGCCCGCAAGGGCCTGTAGGGGCGCACAGTGTTTCTGTCAGGTTCCGTAGAGTTCCGTAGGGGCCATAGGTTTCCGTAGCGGCTGGTAGTATTCCGTAGGGGTCTGTAGGGTTCCGTAGGCACCTGCAGTGTTCTGTAGGAGCCCATAGGGTTTTAGTGAGGTTCCGTTGTGTTGCTAAGGGTGTTGTAGAGTGCTGTCGGGTCCTGGAGTATTCTGTAGGGTTCCAGAGGGGCTCGTAGGGTTCCGTCAAAATCTGTAGGCTTCCCTAGGGGCCCGTGGAGTCCCGTAGATTTCCGTAGGGGCCTGTAGGGTTGTGTAAGTGCCCGCAGGGGTTGGTAGGAGCTTGTAGGGTGCCATAAGTTTCCAGAGGGTTGTGTAGGGTTCCGTAGGGGCCTGTGGTGTTCCCTAGGGGCCTGTAGAGTCTCGTACAGTTCCGTAGGGTCCTGTAGGTTTCCATAAGCGCCCGCAGAGGTCTGAAGGGGCCCGTACTGTTCCGTAAGGATCCATAGGGCTCCATAGAGCTTCGTAGGTTCCCTAGAGGCCTGTAGAGTACCGCAGGAGCCAGTAGTGTTCTGTAGGGGCCCGTAGGGTTCCTTCCATAGGGGCTGGCAGTGTTCCGTAGGGTCCTCTAGGGTTGAGTAAGTGCCCGCAGGAGTCTGTAGGAATCCGTGGGATTCTGTAAGGTTCTGGAGGGTTCCGCAGGGTTCCGTAGGGGCCCGTAGAGTTCCGTAGTGGCTGGTAAAGTTCCCTAGGGCCCTGTACCGTTCCATAACTGCCTGTAAGGGTCTTTAGGCTTCCGTAGGGGCTGGTAGGGTTCCATAAAGTTCCATGGGTTCCTGCAGAGTTCTGCAAGTGCCCGCAAGGGCCTGTAGGGGCGCACAGTGTTTCTGTCAGGTTCCGTAGAGTTCCGTAGGGGCCATAGGTTTCCGTAGCGGCTGGTAGTATTCCGTAGGGGTCTGTAGGGTTCCGTAGGCACCTGCAGTGTTCTGTAGGAGCCCATAGGGTTTTAGTGAGGTTCCGTTGTGTTGCTAAGGGTCTTGTAGAGTGCTGTCGGGTCCTGGAGTATTCTGTAGGGTTCCAGAGGGGCTCGTAGGTTTCCGTCGAAATCTGTAGGCTTCCCTAGGGGCCCGTGGAGTCCCGTAGATTTCTGTAGGGGCCTGTAGGGTTGTGTAAGTGCCCGCAGGGGTTGGTAGGAGCTTGTAGGGTTCCATAAGTTTCCGCATGGTTGTGTAGGGTTCCGTAGGGGCCTGTGGTGTTCCCTAGGGGCCTGTAGAGTCTCGTACGGTTCCGTAGGGGCCTGTGGTGTTCCCTAGGGGCCTGTAGAGTCTCGTACAGTTCCGTAGGGTCCTGTAGGTTTCCATAAGCGCCCGCAGAGGTCTGAAGGGGCCCGTACTGTTCCGTAAGGATCCATAGGGCTCCGTAGAGCTTCGTAGGTTCCCTAGAGGCCTGTAGAGTACCGCAGGAGCCAGTAGTGTTCTGTAGGGGCCCGTAGGGTTCCTTCCATAGGGGCTGGCAGTGTTCCGTAGGGTCCTCTAGGGTTGAGTAAGTGCCCGCAGGAGTCTGTAGGAATCCGTGGGATTCTGTAAGGTTCTGGAGGGTTCTGCAGGGTTCCATAGGGGCCCGTAGAGTTCCGTAGTGGCTGGTAAAGTTCCCTAGGGCCCTGTACCGTTCCGTAACTGCCTGCAAGGGTCTTTAGGCTTCCGTAGGGGCTGGTAGGGTTCCATAAAGTTCCATGGGTTCCTGCAGAGTTCTGCAAGTGCCCGCAAGGGCCTGTAGGGGCGCACAGTGTTTCTGTCAGGTTCCGTAGAGTTCCGTAGGGGCCATAGGTTTCCGTAGCGGCTGGTAGTATTCCGTAGGGGTCTGTAGGGTTCCGTAGGCACCTGCAGTGTTCTGTAGGAGCCCATAGGGTTTTAGTGAGGTTCCGTTGTGTTGCTAAGGGTGTTGTAGAGTGCTGTCGGGTCCTGGAGTATTCTGTAGGGTTCCAGAGGGGCTCGTAGGGTTCCGTCAAAATCTGTAGGCTTCCCTAGGGGCCCGTGGAGTCCCGTAGATTTCCTTAGGGGCCTGTAGGGTTGTGTAAGTGCCCGCAGGGGTTGGTAGGAGCTTGTAGGGTGCCATAAGTTTCCAGAGGGTTGTGTAGGGTTCCGTAGGGGCCTGTGGTGTTCCCTAGGGGCCTGTAGAGTCTCGTACAGTTCCGTAGGGTCCTGTAGGTTTCCATAAGCGCCCGCAGAGGTCTGAAGGGGCCCGTACTGTTCCGTAAGGATCCATAGGGCTCCGTAGAGCTTCGTAGGTTCCCTAGAGGCCTGTAGAGTACCGCAGGAGCCAGTAGTGTTCTGTAGGGGCCCGTAGGGTTCCTTCCATAGGGGCTGGCAGTGTTCCGTAGGGTCCTCTAGGGTTGAGTAAGTGCCCGCAGGAGTCTGTAGGAATCCGTGGGATTCTGTAAGGTTCCAGAGGGTTCTGCAGGGTTCCGTAGGGGCCCGTAGAGTTTTGTAGTGGCTGGTAAAGTTCCCTAGGGCCCTGTACCGTTCCGTAACTGCCTGTAAGGGTCTTTAGGCTTCCGTAGGGGCTGGTAGGGTTCCATAAAGTTCCATGGGTTCCTGCAGAGTTCTGCAAGTGCCCGCAAGGGCCTGTAGGGGCGCACAGTGTTTCTGTCAGGTTCCGTAGAGTTCCGTAGGGGCCATAGGTTTCCGTAGCGGCTGGTAGTATTCCGTAGGGGTCTGTAGGGTTCCGTAGGCACCTGCAGTGTTCTGTAGGAGCCCATAGGGTTTTAGTGAGGTTCCGTTGTGTTGCTAAGGGTGTTGTAGAGTGCTGTCGGGTCCTGGAGTATTCTGTAGGGTTCCAGAGGGGCTCGTAGGGTTCCGTCAAAATCTGTAGGCTTCCCTAGGGGCCCGTGGAGTCCCGTAGATTTCCGTAGGGGCCTGTAGGGTTGTGTAAGTGCCCGCAGGGGTTGGTAGGAGCTTGTAGGGTGCCATAAGTTTCCAGAGGGTTGTGTAGGGTTCCGTAGGGGCCTGTGGTGTTCCCTAGGGGCCTGTAGAGTCTCGTACAGTTCCGTAGGGTCCTGTAGGTTTCCATAAGCGCCCGCAGAGGTCTGAAGGGGCCCGTACTGTTCCGTAAGGATCCATAGGGCTCCATAGAGCTTCGTAGGTTCCCTAGAGGCCTGTAGAGTACCGCAGGAGCCAGTAGTGTTCTGTAGGGGCCCGTAGGGTTCCTTCCATAGGGGCTGGCAGTGTTCCGTAGGGTCCTCTAGGGTTGAGTAAGTGCCCGCAGGAGTCTGTAGGAATCCGTGGGATTCTGTAAGGTTCTGGAGGGTTCCGCAGGGTTCCGTAGGGGCCCGTAGAGTTCCGTAGTGGCTGGTAAAGTTCCCTAGGGCCCTGTACCGTTCCATAACTGCCTGTAAGGGTCTTTAGGCTTCCGTAGGGGCTGGTAGGGTTCCATAAAGTTCCATGGGTTCCTGCAGAGTTCTGCAAGTGCCCGCAAGGGCCTGTAGGGGCGCACAGTGTTTCTGTCAGGTTCCGTAGAGTTCCGTAGGGGCCATAGGTTTCCGTAGCGGCTGGTAGTATTCCGTAGGGGTCTGTAGGGTTCCGTAGGCACCTGCAGTGTTCTGTAGGAGCCCATAGGGTTTTAGTGAGGTTCCGTTGTGTTGCTAAGGGTCTTGTAGAGTGCTGTCGGGTCCTGGAGTATTCTGTAGGGTTCCAGAGGGGCTCGTAGGTTTCCGTCGAAATCTGTAGGCTTCCCTAGGGGCCCGTGGAGTCCCGTAGATTTCCGTAGGGGCCTGTAGGGTTGTGTAAATGCCCGCAGGGGTTGGTAGGAGCTTGTAGGGTTCCATAAGTTTCCAGAGGGTTGTGTAGGGTACCGTAGGGGCCGGTGGTGTTCCGTAGGGGCCTGAGAGTCTCGTACGGTTCCGTAGGGGCCTGTGGTGTTCCCTAGGGGCCTGTCGAGTCTTGTACAGTTCCGTAGGGTCCTGTAGGTTTCCATAAGCGCCCGCAGAGGTCTGAAGGGGCCCGTACTGTTCCGTAAGGACCCATAGGGCTCCGTAGAGCTTCGTAGGTTCCCTAGAGGCCTGTAGAGTACCGCAGGAGCCAGTAGTGTTCTGTAGGGGCCCGTAGGGTTCCTTCCATAGGGGCTGGCAGTGTTCCGTAGGGTCCTCTAGGGTTGAGTAAGTGCCCGCAGGAGTCTGTAGGAATCCGTGGGATTCTGTAAGGTTCTGGAGGGTTCCGCAGGGTTCCGTAGGGGCCCGTAGAGTTCCGTAGTGGCTGGTAAAGTTCCCTAGGGCCCTGTACCGTTCCGTAACTGCCTGCAAGGGTCTTTAGGCTTCCGTAGGGGCTGGTAGGGTTCCATAAAGTTCCATGGGTTCCTGCAGAGTTCTACAAGTGCCCGCAAGGGCCTGTAGGGGCGCACAGTGTTTCTGTCAGGTTCCGTAGAGTTCCGTAGGGGCCATAGGTTTCCGTAGCGGCTGGTAGTATTCCGTAGGGGTCTGTAGGGTTCCGTAGGCACCTGCAGTGTTCTGTAGGAGCCCATAGGGTTTTAGTGAGGTTCTGTTGTGTTGCTAAGGGTCTTGTAGAGTGCTGTCGGGTCCTGGAGTATTCTGTAGGGTTCCAGAGGGGCTCGTAGGTTTCCGTCGAAATCTGTAGGCTTCCCTAGGGGCCCGTGGAGTCCCGTAGATTTCCGTAGGGGCCTGTAGGGTTGTGTAAGTGCCCGCAGGGGTTGGTAGGAGCTTGTAGGGTTCCATAAGTTTCCAGAGGGTTGTGTAGGGTTCCGTAGGGGCCTGTGGTGTTCCCTAGGGGCCTGTAGAGTCTCGTACAGTTCCGTAGGGTCCTGTAGGTTTCCATAAGCGCCCGCAGAGGTCTGAAGGGGCCCGTACTGTTCCGTAAGGATCCATAGGGCTCCGTAGAGCTTCGTAGGTTCCCTAGAGGCCTGTAGAGTACCGCAGGAGCCAGTAGTGTTCTGTAGGGGCCCGTAGGGTTCCTTCCATAGGGGCTGGCAGTGTTCCGTAGGGTCCTCTAGGGTTGAGTAAGTGCCCGCAGGAGTCTGTAGGAATCCGTGGGATTCTGTAAGGTTCCAGAGGGTTCTGCAGGGTTCCGTAGGGGCCCGTAGAGTTCCGTAGTGGCTGGTAAAGTTCCCTAGGGCCCTGTACCGTTCCGTAACTGCCTGCAAGGGTCTTTAGGCTTCCATAGGGGCTGGTAGGGTTCCATAAAGTTCCATGGGTTCCTGCAGAGTTCTGCAAGTGCCCGCAAGGGCCTGTAGGGGCGCACAGTGTTTCTGTCAGGTTCCGTAGAGTTCCGTAGGGGCCATAGGTTTCCGTAGCGGCTGGTAGTATTCCGTAGGGGTCTGTAGGGTTCCGTAGGCACCTGCAGTGTTCTGTAGGAGCCCATAGGGTTTTAGTGAGGTTCCGTTGTGTTGCTAAGGGTGTTGTAGAGTGCTGTCGGGTCCTGGAGTATTCTGTAGGGTTCCAGAGGGGCTCGTAGGGTTCCGTCAAAATCTGTAGGCTTCCCTAGGGGCCCGTGGAGTCCCGTAGATTTCCGTAGGGGCCTGTAGGGTTGTGTAAGTGCCCGCAGGGGTTGGTAGGAGCTTGTAGGGTGCCATAAGTTTCCAGAGGGTTGTGTAGGGTTCCGTAGGGGCCTGTGGTGTTCCCTAGGGGCCTGTAGAGTCTCGTACAGTTCCGTAGGGTCCTGTAGGTTTCCATAAGCGCCCGCAGAGGTCTGAAGGGGCCCGTACTGTTCCGTAAGGATCCATAGGGCTCCGTAGAGCTTCGTAGGTTCCCTAGAGGCCTGTAGAGTACCGCAGGAGCCAGTAGTGTTCTGTAGGGGCCCGTAGGGTTCCTTCCATAGGGGCTGGCAGTGTTCCGTAGGGTCCTCTAGGGTTGAGTAAGTGCCCGCAGGAGTCTGTAGGAATCCGTGGGATTCTGTAAGGTTCTGGAGGGTTCCGCAGGGTTCCGTAGGGGCCCGTAGAGTTCCGTAGTGGCTGGTAAAGTTCCCTAGGGCCCTGTACCGTTCCATAACTGCCTGTAAGGGTCTTTAGGCTTCCGTAGGGGCTGGTAGGGTTCCATAAAGTTCCATGGGTTCCTGCAGAGTTCTGCAAGTGCCCGCAAGGGCCTGTAGGGGCGCACAGTGTTTCTGTCAGGTTCCGTAGAGTTCCGTAGGGGCCATAGGTTTCCGTAGCGGCTGGTAGTATTCCGTAGGGGTCTGTAGGGTTCCGTAGGCACCTGCAGTGTTCTGTAGGAGCCCATAGGGTTTTAGTGAGGTTCCGTTGTGTTGCTAAGGGTCTTGTAGAGTGCTGTCGGGTCCTGGAGTATTCTGTAGGGTTCCAGAGGGGCTCGTAGGTTTCCGTCGAAATCTGTAGGCTTCCCTAGGGGCCCGTGGAGTCCCGTAGATTTCCGTAGGGGCCTGTAGGGTTGTGTAAGTGCCCGCAGGGGTTGGTAGGAGCTTGTAGGGTTCCATAAGTTTCCAGAGGGTTGTGTAGGGTACCGTAGGGGCCGGTGGTGTTCCCTGGGGGCCTGAGAGTCTCGTACGGTTCCGTAGGGTCCTGTAGGTTTCCATAAGCGCCCGCAGAGGTCTGAAGGGGCCCGTACTGTTCCGTAAGGATCCATAGGGCTCCGTAGAGCTTCGTAGGTTCCCTAGAGGCCTGTAGAGTACCGCAGGAGCCAGTAGTGTTCTGTAGGGGCCCGTAGGGTTCCTTCCATAGGGGCTGGCAGTGTTCCGTAGGGTCCTCTAGGGTTGAGTAAGTGCCCGCAGGAGTCTGTAGGAATCCGTGGGATTCTGTAAGGTTCTGGAGGGTTCTGCAGGGTTCCATAGGGGCCCGTAGAGTTCCGTAGTGGCTGGTAAAGTTCCCTAGGGCCCTTTACCGTTCCGTAACTGCCTGCAAGGGTCTTTAGGCTTCCGTAGGGGCTGGTAGGGTTCCATAAAGTTCCATGGGTTCCTGCAGAGTTCTGCAAGTGCCCGCAAGGGCCTGTAGGGGCGCACAGTGTTTCTGTCAGGTTCCGTAGAGTTCCGTAGGGGCCATAGGTTTCCGTAGCGGCTGGTAGTATTCCGTAGGGGTCTGTAGGGTTCCGTAGGCACCTGCAGTGTTCTGTAGGAGCCCATAGGTTTTTAGTGAGGTTCCGTTGTGTTGCTAAGGGTCTTGTAGAGTGCTGTCGGGTCCTGGAGTATTCTGTAGGGTTCCAGAGGGGCTCGTAGGTTTCCGTCGAAATCTGTAGGCTTCCCTAGGGGCCCGTGGAGTCCCGTAGATTTCCGTAGGGGCCTGTAGGGTTGTGTAAATGCCCGCAGGGGTTGGTAGGAGCTTGTAGGGTTCCATAAGTTTCCAGAGGGTTGTGTAGGGTACCGTAGGGGCCGGTGGTGTTCCCTAGGGGCCTGAGAGTCTCGTACGGTTCCGTAGGGGCCTGTGGTGTTCCCTAGGGGCCTGTAGAGTCTCGTACAGTTCCGTAGGGTCCTGTAGGTTTCCATAAGCGCCCGCAGAGGTCTGAAGGGGCCCGTACTGTTCCGTAGGGATCCATAGGGCTCCGTAGAGCTTCGTAGGTTCCCTAGAGGCCTGTAGAGTACCGCAGGAGCCAGTAGTGTTCTGTAGGGGCCCGTAGGGTTCCTTCCATAGGGGCTGGCAGTGTTCCGTAGGGTCCTCTAGGGTTGAGTAAGTGCCCGCAGGAGTCTGTAGGAATCCGTGGGATTCTGTAAGGTTCCAGAGGGTTCTGCAGGGTTCCGTAGGGGCCCGTAGAGTTCCGTAGTGGCTGGTAAAGTTCCCTAGGGCCCTGTACCGTTCCGTAACTGCCTGCAAGGGTCTTTAGGCTTCCATAGGGGCTGGTAGGGTTCCATAAAGTTCCATGGGTTCCTGCAGAGTTCTGCAAGTGCCCGCAAGGGCCTGTAGGGGCGCACAGTGTTTCTGTCAGGTTCCGTAGAGTTCCGTAGGGGCCATAGGTTTCCGTAGCGGCTGGTAGTATTCCGTAGGGGTCTGTAGGGTTCCGTAGGCACCTGCAGTGTTCTGTAGGAGCCCATAGGGTTTTAGTGAGGTTCCGTTGTGTTGCTAAGGGTGTTGTAGAGTGCTGTCGGGTCCTGGAGTATTCTGTAGGGTTCCAGAGGGGCTCGTAGGGTTCCGTCAAAATCTGTAGGCTTCCCTAGGGGCCCGTGGAGTCCCGTAGATTTCCGTAGGGGCCTGTAGGGTTGTGTAAGTGCCCGCAGGGGTTGGTAGGAGCTTGTAGGGTGCCATAAGTTTCCAGAGGGTTGTGTAGGGTTCCGTAGGGGCCTGTGGTGTTCCCTAGGGGCCTGTAGAGTCTCGTACAGTTCCGTAGGGTCCTGTAGGTTTCCATAAGCGCCCGCAGAGGTCTGAAGGGGCCCGTACTGTTCCGTAAGGATCCATAGGGCTCCATAGAGCTTCGTAGGTTCCCTAGAGGCCTGTAGAGTACCGCAGGAGCCAGTAGTGTTCTGTAGGGGCCCGTAGGGTTCCTTCCATAGGGGCTGGCAGTGTTCCGTAGGGTCCTCTAGGGTTGAGTAAGTGCCCGCAGGAGTCTGTAGGAATCCGTGGGATTCTGTAAGGTTCTGGAGGGTTCCGCAGGGTTCCGTAGGGGCCCGTAGAGTTCCGTAGTGGCTGGTAAAGTTCCCTAGGGCCCTGTACCGTTCCATAACTGCCTGTAAGGGTCTTTAGGCTTCCGTAGGGGCTGGTAGGGTTCCATAAAGTTCCATGGGTTCCTGCAGAGTTCTGCAAGTGCCCGCAAGGGCCTGTAGGGGCGCACAGTGTTTCTGTCAGGTTCCGTAGAGTTCCGTAGGGGCCATAGGTTTCCGTAGCGGCTGGTAGTATTCCGTAGGGGTCTGTAGGGTTCCGTAGGCACCTGCAGTGTTCTGTAGGAGCCCATAGGGTTTTAGTGAGGTTCCGTTGTGTTGCTAAGGGTCTTGTAGAGTGCTGTCGGGTCCTGGAGTATTCTGTAGGGTTCCAGAGGGGCTCGTAGGTTTCCGTCGAAATCTGTAGGCTTCCCTAGGGGCCCGTGGAGTCCCGTAGATTTCCGTAGGGGCCTGTAGGGTTGTGTAAGTGCCCGCAGGGGTTGGTAGGAGCTTGTAGGGTGCCATAAGTTTCCAGAGGGTTGTGTAGGGTTCCGTAGGGGCCTGTGGTGTTCCCTAGGGGCCTGTAGAGTCTCGTACAGTTCCGTAGGGTCCTGTAGGTTTCCATAAGCGCCCGCAGAGGTCTGAAGGGGCCCGTACTGTTCCGTAAGGATCCATAGGGCTCCGTAGAGCTTCGTAGGTTCCCTAGAGGCCTGTAGAGTACCGCAGGAGCCAGTAGTGTTCTGTAGGGGCCCGTAGGGTTCCTTCCATAGGGGCTGGCAGTGTTCCGTAGGGTCCTCTAGGGTTGAGTAAGTGCCCGCAGGAGTCTGTAGGAATCCGTGGGATTCTGTAAGGTTCTGGAGGGTTCTGCAGGGTTCCATAGGGGCCCGTAGAGTTCCGTAGTGGCTGGTAAAGTTCCCTAGGGCCCTGTACCGTTCCGTAACTGCCTGCAAGGGTCTTTAGGCTTCCGTAGGGGCTGGTAGGGTTCCATAAAGTTCCATGGGTTCCTGCAGAGTTCTGCAAGTGCCCGCAAGGGCCTGTAGGGGCGCACAGTGTTTCTGTCAGGTTCCGTAGAGTTCCGTAGGGGCCATAGGTTTCCGTAGCGGCTGGTAGTATTCCGTAGGGGTCTGTAGGGTTCCGTAGGCACCTGCAGTGTTCTGTAGGAGCCCATAGGTTTTTAGTGAGGTTCCGTTGTGTTGCTAAGGGTCTTGTAGAGTGCTGTCGGGTCCTGGAGTATTCTGTAGGGTTCCAGAGGGGCTCGTAGGTTTCCGTCGAAATCTGTAGGCTTCCCTAGGGGCCCGTGGAGTCCCGTAGATTTCCGTAGGGGCCTGTAGGGTTGTGTAAATGCCCGCAGGGGTTGGTAGGAGCTTGTAGGGTTCCATAAGTTTCCAGAGGGTTGTGTAGGGTACCGTAGGGGCCGGTGGTGTTCCCTAGGGGCCTGAGAGTCTCGTACGGTTCCGTAGGGGCCTGTGGTGTTCCCTAGGGGCCTGTAGAGTCTCGTACAGTTCCGTAGGGTCCTGTAGGTTTCCATAAGCGCCCGCAGAGGTCTGAAGGGGCCCGTACTGTTCCGTAGGGATCCATAGGGCTCCGTAGAGCTTCGTAGGTTCCCTAGAGGCCTGTAGAGTACCGCAGGAGCCAGTAGTGTTCTGTAGGGGCCCGTAGGGTTCCTTCCATAGGGGCTGGCAGTGTTCCGTAGGGTCCTCTAGGGTTGAGTAAGTGCCCGCAGGAGTCTGTAGGAATCCGTGGGATTCTGTAAGGTTCCAGAGGGTTCTGCAGGGTTCCGTAGGGGCCCGTAGAGTTCCGTAGTGGCTGGTAAAGTTCCCTAGGGCCCTGTACCGTTCCGTAACTGCCTGCAAGGGTCTTTAGGCTTCCATAGGGGCTGGTAGGGTTCCATAAAGTTCCATGGGTTCCTGCAGAGTTCTGCAAGTGCCCGCAAGGGCCTGTAGGGGCGCACAGTGTTTCTGTCAGGTTCCGTAGAGTTCCGTAGGGGCCATAGGTTTCCGTAGCGGCTGGTAGTATTCCGTAGGGGTCTGTAGGGTTCCGTAGGCACCTGCAGTGTTCTGTAGGAGCCCATAGGGTTTTAGTGAGGTTCCGTTGTGTTGCTAAGGGTGTTGTAGAGTGCTGTCGGGTCCTGGAGTATTCTGTAGGGTTCCAGAGGGGCTCGTAGGGTTCCGTCAAAATCTGTAGGCTTCCCTAGGGGCCCGTGGAGTCCCGTAGATTTCCGTAGGGGCCTGTAGGGTTGTGTAAGTGCCCGCAGGGGTTGGTAGGAGCTTGTAGGGTGCCATAAGTTTCCAGAGGGTTGTGTAGGGTTCCGTAGGGGCCTGTGGTGTTCCCTAGGGGCCTGTAGAGTCTCGTACAGTTCCGTAGGGTCCTGTAGGTTTCCATAAGCGCCCGCAGAGGTCTGAAGGGGCCCGTACTGTTCCGTAAGGATCCATAGGGCTCCATAGAGCTTCGTAGGTTCCCTAGAGGCCTGTAGAGTACCGCAGGAGCCAGTAGTGTTCTGTAGGGGCCCGTAGGGTTCCTTCCATAGGGGCTGGCAGTGTTCCGTAGGGTCCTCTAGGGTTGAGTAAGTGCCCGCAGGAGTCTGTAGGAATCCGTGGGATTCTGTAAGGTTCTGGAGGGTTCCGCAGGGTTCCGTAGGGGCCCGTAGAGTTCCGTAGTGGCTGGTAAAGTTCCCTAGGGCCCTGTACCGTTCCATAACTGCCTGTAAGGGTCTTTAGGCTTCCGTAGGGGCTGGTAGGGTTCCATAAAGTTCCATGGGTTCCTGCAGAGTTCTGCAAGTGCCCGCAAGGGCCTGTAGGGGCGCACAGTGTTTCTGTCAGGTTCCGTAGAGTTCCGTAGGGGCCATAGGTTTCCGTAGCGGCTGGTAGTATTCCGTAGGGGTCTGTAGGGTTCCGTAGGCACCTGCAGTGTTCTGTAGGAGCCCATAGGGTTTTAGTGAGGTTCCGTTGTGTTGCTAAGGGTCTTGTAGAGTGCTGTCGGGTCCTGGAGTATTCTGTAGGGTTCCAGAGGGGCTCGTAGGTTTCCGTCGAAATCTGTAGGCTTCCCTAGGGGC
The DNA here is from genome assembly GCF_964106895.1 of Numenius arquata. Taxonomy (NCBI): domain Eukaryota; kingdom Metazoa; phylum Chordata; class Aves; order Charadriiformes; family Scolopacidae; genus Numenius; species Numenius arquata. Next base: position 19,949 of record NW_027414094.1, read on the forward strand.
CCGTGGAGTCCCGTAGATTTCCGTAGGGGCCTGTAGGGTTGTGTAAGTGCCCGCAGGGGTTGGTAGGAGCTTGTAGGGTTCCATAAGTTTCCAGAGGGTTGTGTAGGGTTCCGTAGGGGCCTGTGGTGTTCCCTAGGGGCCTGTAGAGTCTCGTACAGTTCCGTAGGGTCCTGTAGGTTTCCATAAGCGCCCGCAGAGGTCTGAAGGGGCCCGTACTGTTCCGTAAGGATCCATAGGGCTCCGTAGAGCTTCGTAGGTTCCCTAGAGGCCTGTAGAGTACCGCAGGAGCCAGTAGTGTTCTGTAGGGGCCCGTAGGGTTCCTTCCATAGGGGCTGGCAGTGTTCCGTAGGGTCCTCTAGGGTTGAGTAAGTGCCCGCAGGAGTCTGTAGGAATCCGTGGGATTCTGTAAGGTTCTGGAGGGTTCTGCAGGGTTCCATAGGGGCCCGTAGAGTTCCGTAGTGGCTGGTAAAGTTCCCTAGGGCCCTGTACCGTTCCGTAACTGCCTGCAAGGGTCTTTAGGCTTCCGTAGGGGCTGGTAGGGTTCCATAAAGTTCCATGGGTTCCTGCAGAGTTCTGCAAGTGCCCGCAAGGGCCTGTAGGGGCGCACAGTGTTTCTGTCAGGTTCCGTAGAGTTCCGTAGGGGCCATAGGTTTCCGTAGCGGCTGGTAGTATTCCGTAGGGGTCTGTAGGGTTCCGTAGGCACCTGCAGTGTTCTGTAGGAGCCCATAGGTTTTTAGTGAGGTTCCGTTGTGTTGCTAAGGGTCTTGTAGAGTGCTGTCGGGTCCTGGAGTATTCTGTAGGGTTCCAGAGGGGCTCGTAGGTTTCCGTCGAAATCTGTAGGCTTCCCTAGGGGCCCGTGGAGTCCCGTAGATTTCCGTAGGGGCCTGTAGGGTTGTGTAAATGCCCGCAGGGGTTGGTAGGAGCTTGTAGGGTTCCATAAGTTTCCAGAGGGTTGTGTAGGGTACCGTAGGGGCCGGTGGTGTTCCCTAGGGGCCTGAGAGTCTCGTACGGTTCCGTAGGGGCCTGTGGTGTTCCCTAGGGGCCTGTCGAGTCTTGTACAGTTCCGTAGGGTCCTGTAGGTTTCCATAAGCGCCCGCAGAGGTCTGAAGGGGCCCGTACTGTTCCGTAAGGACCCATAGGGCTCCGTAGAGCTTCGTAGGTTCCCTAGAGGCCTGTAGAGTACCGCAGGAGCCAGTAGTGTTCTGTAGGGGCCCGTAGGGTTCCTTCCATAGGGGCTGGCAGTGTTCCGTAGGGTCCTCTAGGGTTGAGTAAGTGCCCGCAGGAGTCTGTAGGAATCCGTGGGATTCTGTAAGGTTCTGGAGGGTTCCGCAGGGTTCCGTAGGGGCCCGTAGAGTTCCGTAGTGGCTGGTAAAGTTCCCTAGGGCCCTGTACCGTTCCGTAACTGCCTGCAAGGGTCTTTAGGCTTCCGTAGGGGCTGGTAGGGTTCCATAAAGTTCCATGGGTTCCTGCAGAGTTCTACAAGTGCCCGCAAGGGCCTGTAGGGGCGCACAGTGTTTCTGTCAGGTTCCGTAGAGTTCCGTAGGGGCCATAGGTTTCCGTAGCGGCTGGTAGTATTCCGTAGGGGTCTGTAGGGTTCCGTAGGCACCTGCAGTGTTCTGTAGGAGCCCATAGGGTTTTAGTGAGGTTCTGTTGTGTTGCTAAGGGTGTTGTAGAGTGCTGTCGGGTCCTGGAGTATTCTGTAGGGTTCCAGAGGGGCTCGTAGGGTTCCGTCAAAATCTGTAGGCTTCCCTAGGGGCCCGTGGAGTCCCGTAGATTTCCGTAGGGGCCTGTAGGGTTGTGTAAGTGCCCGCAGGGGTTGGTAGGAGCTTGTAGGGTGCCATAAGTTTCCGCATGGTTGTGTAGGGTTCCGTAGGGGCCTGTGGTGTTCCCTAGGGGCCTGTAGAGTCTCGTACAGTTCCGTAGGGTCCTGTAGGTTTCCATAAGCGCCCGCAGAGGTCTGAAGGGGCCCGTACTGTTCCGTAAGGATCCATAGGGCTCCGTAGAGCTTCGTAGGTTCCCTAGAGGCCTGTAGAGTACCGCAGGAGCCAGTAGTGTTCTGTAGGGGCCCGTAGGGTTCCTTCCATAGGGGCTGGCAGTGTTCCGTAGGGTCCTCTAGGGTTGAGTAAGTGCCCGCAGGAGTCTGTAGGAATCCGTGGGATTCTGTAAGGTTCTGGAGGGTTCTGCAGGGTTCCATAGGGGCCCGTAGAGTTCCGTAGTGGCTGGTAAAGTTCCCTAGGGCCCTGTACCGTTCCGTAACTGCCTGCAAGGGTCTTTAGGCTTCCGTAGGGGCTGGTAGGGTTCCATAAAGTTCCATGGGTTCCTGCAGAGTTCTGCAAGTGCCCGCAAGGGCCTGTAGGGGCGCACAGTGTTTCTGTCAGGTTCCGTAGAGTTCCGTAGGGGCCATAGGTTTCCGTAGCGGCTGGTAGTATTCCGTAGGGGTCTGTAGGGTTCCGTAGGCACCTGCAGTGTTCTGTAGGAGCCCATAGGTTTTTAGTGAGGTTCCGTTGTGTTGCTAAGGGTCTTGTAGAGTGCTGTCGGGTCCTGGAGTATTCTGTAGGGTTCCAGAGGGGCTCGTAGGTTTCCGTCGAAATCTGTAGGCTTCCCTAGGGGCCCGTGGAGTCCCGTAGATTTCCGTAGGGGCCTGTAGGGTTGTGTAAATGCCCGCAGGGGTTGGTAGGAGCTTGTAGGGTTCCATAAGTTTCCAGAGGGTTGTGTAGGGTACCGTAGGGGCCGGTGGTGTTCCCTAGGGGCCTGAGAGTCTCGTACGGTTCCGTAGGGGCCTGTGGTGTTCCCTAGGGGCCTGTCGAGTCTTGTACAGTTCCGTAGGGTCCTGTAGGTTTCCATAAGCGCCCGCAGAGGTCTGAAGGGGCCCGTACTGTTCCGTAAGGACCCATAGGGCTCCGTAGAGCTTCGTAGGTTCCCTAGAGGCCTGTAGAGTACCGCAGGAGCCAGTAGTGTTCTGTAGGGGCCCGTAGGGTTCCTTCCATAGGGGCTGGCAGTGTTCCGTAGGGTCCTCTAGGGTTGAGTAAGTGCCCGCAGGAGTCTGTAGGAATCCGTGGGATTCTGTAAGGTTCTGGAGGGTTCCGCAGGGTTCCGTAGGGGCCCGTAGAGTTCCGTAGTGGCTGGTAAAGTTCCCTAGGGCCCTGTACCGTTCCATAACTGCCTGTAAGGGTCTTTAGGCTTCCGTAGGGGCTGGTAGGGTTCCATAAAGTTCCATGGGTTCCTGCAGAGTTCTGCAAGTGCCCGCAAGGGCCTGTAGGGGCGCACAGTGTTTCTGTCAGGTTCCGTAGAGTTCCGTAGGGGCCATAGGTTTCCGTAGCGGCTGGTAGTATTCCGTAGGGGTCTGTAGGGTTCCGTAGGCACCTGCAGTGTTCTGTAGGAGCCCATAGGGTTTTAGTGAGGTTCCGTTGTGTTGCTAAGGGTCTTGTAGAGTGCTGTCGGGTCCTGGAGTATTCTGTAGGGTTCCAGAGGGGCTCGTAGGTTTCCGTCGAAATCTGTAGGCTTCCCTAGGGGCCCGTGGAGTCCCGTAGATTTCCGTAGGGGCCTGTAGGGTTGTGTAAGTGCCCGCAGGGGTTGGTAGGAGCTTGTAGGGTTCCATAAGTTTCCAGAGGGTTGTGTAGGGTACCGTAGGGGCCAGTGGTGTTCCCTGGGGGCCTGAGAGTCTCGTACGGTTCCGTAGGGGCCTGTGGTGTTCCCTAGGGGCCTGTACAGTCTCGTACAGTTCCGTAGGGTCCTGTAGGTTTCCATAAGCGCCCGCAGAGGTCTGAAGGGGCCCGTACTGTTCCGTAAGGATCCATAGGGCTCCGTAGAGCTTCGTAGGTTCCCTAGAGGCCTGTAGAGTACCGCAGGAGCCAGTAGTGTTCTGTAGGGGCCCGTAGGGTTCCTTCCATAGGGGCTGGCAGTGTTCCGTAGGGTCCTCTAGGGTTGAGTAAGTGCCCGCAGGAGTCTGTAGGAATCCGTGGGATTCTGTAAGGTTCCAGAGGGTTCTGCAGGGTTCCGTAGGGGCCCGTAGAGTTCCGTAGTGGCTGGTAAAGTTCCCTAGGGCCCTGTACCGTTCCGTAACTGCCTGCAAGGGTCTTTAGGCTTCCATAGGGGCTGGTAGGGTTCCATAAAGTTCCATGGGTTCCTGCAGAGTTCTGCAAGTGCCCGCAAGGGCCTGTAGGGGCGCACAGTGTTTCTGTCAGGTTCCGTAGAGTTCCGTAGGGGCCATAGGTTTCCGTAGCGGCTGGTAGTATTCCGTAGGGGTCTGTAGGGTTCCGTAGGCACCTGCAGTGTTCTGTAGGAGCCCATAGGGTTTTAGTGAGGTTCCGTTGTGTTGCTAAGGGTGTTGTAGAGTGCTGTCGGGTCCTGGAGTATTCTGTAGGGTTCCAGAGGGGCTCGTAGGGTTCCGTCAAAATCTGTAGGCTTCCCTAGGGGCCCGTGGAGTCCCGTAGATTTCCGTAGGGGCCTGTAGGGTTGTGTAAGTGCCCGCAGGGGTTGGTAGGAGCTTGTAGGGTGCCATAAGTTTCCAGAGGGTTGTGTAGGGTTCCGTAGGGGCCTGTGGTGTTCCCTAGGGGCCTGTAGAGTCTCGTACAGTTCCGTAGGGTCCTGTAGGTTTCCATAAGCGCCCGCAGAGGTCTGAAGGGGCCCGTACTGTTCCGTAAGGATCCATAGGGCTCCGTAGAGCTTCGTAGGTTCCCTAGAGGCCTGTAGAGTACCGCAGGAGCCAGTAGTGTTCTGTAGGGGCCCGTAGGGTTCCTTCCATAGGGGCTGGCAGTGTTCCGTAGGGTCCTCTAGGGTTGAGTAAGTGCCCGCAGGAGTCTGTAGGAATCCGTGGGATTCTGTAAGGTTCTGGAGGGTTCCGCAGGGTTCCGTAGGGGCCTGTAGAGTTCCGTAGTGGCTGGTAAAGTTCCCTAGGGCCCTGTACCGTTCCGTAACTGCCTGCAAGGGTCTTTAGGCTTCCGTAGGGGCTGGTAGGGTTCCATAAAGTTCCATGGGTTCCTGCAGAGTTCTGCAAGTGCCCGCAAGGGCCTGTAGGGGCCCACAGTGTTTCTGTCAGGTTCTGTAGAGTTCCGTAGGGGCCATAGGTTTCCGTAGCGGCTGGTAGTGTTCCGTAGGGGTCTGTAGGGTTCCGTAGGCACCTGCAGTGTTCTGTAGGAGCCCATAGGGTTTTAGTGAGGTTCCGTTGTGTTGCTAAGGGTGTTGTAGAGTGCTGTCGGGTCCTGGAGTATTCTGTAGGGTTCCAGAGGGGCTCGTAGGTTTCCGTCGAAATCTGTAGGCTTCCCTAGGGGCCCGTGGAGTCCCATAGATTTCCGTAGGGACCTGTAGGGTTGTGTAAGTGCCCGCAGGGGTTGGTAGGAGCTTGTAGGGTGCCATAAGTTTCCAGAGGGTTGTGTAGGGTTCCGTAGGGGCCTGTGGTGTTCCCTAGGGGCCTGTAGAGTCTCGTACAGTTCCGTAGGGTCCTGTAGGTTTCCATAAGCGCCCGCAGAGGTCTGAAGGGGCCCGTACTGTTCCGTAAGGATCCATAGGGCTCCGTAGAGCTTCGTAGGTTCCCTAGAGGCCTGTAGAGTACCGCAGGAGCCAGTAGTGTTCTGTAGGGGCCCGTAGGGTTCCTTCCATAGGGGCTGGCAGTGTTCCGTAGGGTCCTCTAGGGTTGAGTAAGTGCCCGCAGGAGTCTGTAGGAATCCGTGGGATTCTGTAAGGTTCTGGAGGGTTCTGCAGGGTTCCATAGGGGCCCGTAGAGTTCCGTAGTGGCTGGTAAAGTTCCCTAGGGCCCTGTACCGTTCCGTAACTGCCTGCAAGGGTCTTTAGGCTTCCGTAGGGGCTGGTAGGGTTCCATAAAGTTCCATGGGTTCCTGCAGAGTTCTGCAAGTGCCCGCAAGGGCCTGTAGGGGCGCACAGTGTTTCTGTCAGGTTCCGTAGAGTTCCGTAGGGGCCATAGGTTTCCGTAGCGGCTGGTAGTATTCCGTAGGGGTCTGTAGGGTTCCGTAGGCACCTGCAGTGTTCTGTAGGAGCCCATAGGTTTTTAGTGAGGTTCCGTTGTGTTGCTAAGGGTCTTGTAGAGTGCTGTCGGGTCCTGGAGTATTCTGTAGGGTTCCAGAGGGGCTCGTAGGTTTCCGTCGAAATCTGTAGGCTTCCCTAGGGGCCCGTGGAGTCCCGTAGATTTCCGTAGGGGCCTGTAGGGTTGTGTAAATGCCCGCAGGGGTTGGTAGGAGCTTGTAGGGTTCCATAAGTTTCCAGAGGGTTGTGTAGGGTACCGTAGGGGCCGGTGGTGTTCCCTAGGGGCCTGAGAGTCTCGTACGGTTCCGTAGGGGCCTGTGGTGTTCCCTAGGGGCCTGTCGAGTCTTGTACAGTTCCGTAGGGTCCTGTAGGTTTCCATAAGCGCCCGCAGAGGTCTGAAGGGGCCCGTACTGTTCTGTAAGGACCCATAGGGCTCCGTAGAGCTTCGTAGGTTCCCTAGAGGCCTGTAGAGTACCGCAGGAGCCAGTAGTGTTCTGTAGGGGCCCGTAGGGTTCCTTCCATAGGGGCTGGCAGTGTTCCGTAGGGTCCTCTAGGGTTGAGTAAGTGCCCGCAGGAGTCTGTAGGAATCCGTGGGATTCTGTAAGGTTCTGGAGGGTTCTGCAGGGTTCCGTAGGGGCCCGTAGAGTTCCGTAGTGGCTGGTAAAGTTCCCTAGGGCCCTGTACCGTTCCGTAACTGCCTGCAAGGGTCTTTAGGCTTCCATAGGGGCTGGTAGGGTTCCATAAAGTTCCATGGGTTCCTGCAGAGTTCTGCAAGTGCCCGCAAGGGCCTGTAGGGGCGCACAGTGTTTCTGTCAGGTTCCGTAGAGTTCCGTAGGGGCCATAGGTTTCCGTAGCGGCTGGTAGTATTCCGTAGGGGTCTGTAGGGTTCCGTAGGCACCTGCAGTGTTCTGTAGGAGCCCATAGGGTTTTAGTGAGGTTCCGTTGTGTTGCTAAGGGTGTTGTAGAGTGCTGTCGGGTCCTGGAGTATTCTGTAGGGTTCCAGAGGGGCTCGTAGGGTTCCGTCAAAATCTGTAGGCTTCCCTAGGGGCCCGTGGAGTCCCGTAGATTTCCGTAGGGGCCTGTAGGGTTGTGTAAGTGCCCGCAGGGGTTGGTAGGAGCTTGTAGGATGCCATAAGTTTCCAGAGGGTTGTGTAGGGTTCCGTAGGGGCCTGTGGTGTTCCCTAGGGGCCTGTAGAGTCTCGTACAGTTCCGTAGGGTCCTGTAGGTTTCCATAAGCGCCCGCAGAGGTCTGAAGGGGCCCGTACTGTTCCGTAAGGATCCATAGGGCTCCGTAGAGCTTCGTAGGTTCCCTAGAGGCCTGTAGAGTACCGCAGGAGCCAGTAGTGTTCTGTAGGGGCCCGTAGGGTTCCTTCCATAGGGGCTGGCAGTGTTCCGTAGGGTCCTCTAGGGTTGAGTAAGTGCCCGCAGGAGTCTGTAGGAATCCGTGGGATTCTGTAAGGTTCTGGAGGGTTCCGCAGGGTTCCGTAGGGGCCCGTAGAGTTCCGTAGTGGCTGGTAAAGTTCCCTAGGGCCCTGTACCGTTCCATAACTGCCTGTAAGGGTCTTTAGGCTTCCGTAGGGGCTGGTAGGGTTCCATAAAGTTCCATGGGTTCCTGCAGAGTTCTGCAAGTGCCCGCAAGGGCCTGTAGGGGCGCACAGTGTTTCTGTCAGGTTCCGTAGAGTTCCGTAGGGGCCATAGGTTTCCGTAGCGGCTGGTAGTATTCCGTAGGGGTCTGTAGGGTTCCGTAGGCACCTGCAGTGTTCTGTAGGAGCCCATAGGTTTTTAGTGAGGTTCCGTTGTGTTGCTAAGGGTCTTGTAGAGTGCTGTCGGGTCCTGGAGTATTCTGTAGGGTTCCAGAGGGGCTCGTAGGTTTCCGTCGAAATCTGTAGGCTTCCCTAGGGGCCCGTGGAGTCCCGTAGATTTCCGTAGGGGCCTGTAGGGTTGTGTAAGTGCCCGCAGGGGTTGGTAGGAGCTTGTAGGGTGCCATAAGTTTCCAGAGGGTTGTGTAGGGTACCGTAGGGGCCGGTGGTGTTCCCTGGGGGCCTGAGAGTCTCGTACGGTTCCGTAGGGGCCTGTGGTGTTCCCTAGGGGCCTGTAGAGTCTCGTACAGTTCCGTAGGGTCCTGTAGGTTTCCATAAGCGCCCGCAGAGGTCTGAAGGGGCCCGTACTGTTCCGTAAGGATCCATAGGGCTCCGTAGAGCTTCGTAGGTTCCCTAGAGGCCTGTAGAGTACCGCAGGAGCCAGTAGTGTTCTGTAGGGGCCCGTAGGGTTCCTTCCATAGGGGCTGGCAGTGTTCCGTAGGGTCCTCTAGGGTTGAGTAAGTGCCCGCAGGAGTCTGTAGGAATCCGTGGGATTCTGTAAGGTTCTGGAGGGTTCCGCAGGGTTCCGTAGGGGCCCGTAGAGTTCCGTAGTGGCTGGTAAAGTTCCCTAGGGCCCTGTACCGTTCCATAACTGCCTGTAAGGGTCTTTAGGCTTCCGTAGGGGCTGGTAGGGTTCCATAAAGTTCCATGGGTTCCTGCAGAGTTCTGCAAGTGCCCGCAAGGGCCTGTAGGGGCGCACAGTGTTTCTGTCAGGTTCCGTAGAGTTCCGTAGGGGCCATAGGTTTCCGTAGCGGCTGGTAGTATTCCGTAGGGGTCTGTAGGGTTCCGTAGGCACCTGCAGTGTTCTGTAGGAGCCCATAGGGTTTTAGTGAGGTTCCGTTGTGTTGCTAAGGGTCTTGTAGAGTGCTGTCGGGTCCTGGAGTATTCTGTAGGGTTCCAGAGGGGCTCGTAGGTTTCCGTCGAAATCTGTAGGCTTCCCTAGGGGCCCGTGGAGTCCCGTAGATTTCCGTAGGGGCCTGTAGGGTTGTGTAAGTGCCCGCAGGGGTTGGTAGGAGCTTGTAGGGTTCCATAAGTTTCCAGAGGGTTGTGTAGGGTACCGTAGGGGCCGGTGGTGTTCCCTGGGGGCCTGAGAGTCTCGTACGGTTCCGTAGGGGCCTGTGGTGTTCCCTAGGGGCCTGTACAGTCTCGTACAGTTCCGTAGGGTCCTGTAGGTTTCCATAAGCGCCCGCAGAGGTCTGAAGGGGCCCGTACTGTTCTGTAAGGATCCATAGGGCTCCGTAGAGCTTCGTAGGTTCCCTAGAGGCCTGTAGAGTACCGCAGGAGCCAGTAGTGTTCTGTAGGGGCCCGTAGGGTTCCTTCCATAGGGGCTGGCAGTGTTCCGTAGGGTCCTCTAGGGTTGAGTAAGTGCCCGCAGGAGTCTGTAGGAATCCGTGGGATTCTGTAAGGTTCTGGAGGGTTCTGCAGGGTTCCGTAGGGGCCCGTAGAGTTCCGTAGTGGCTGGTAAAGTTCCCTAGGGCCCTGTACCGTTCCGTAACTGCCTGCAAGGGTCTTTAGGCTTCCATAGGGGCTGGTAGGGTTCCATAAAGTTCCATGGGTTCCTGCAGAGTTCTGCAAGTGCCCGCAAGGGCCTGTAGGGGCGCACAGTGTTTCTGTCAGGTTCCGTAGAGTTCCGTAGGGGCCATAGGTTTCCGTAGCGGCTGGTAGTATTCCGTAGGGGTCTGTAGGGTTCCGTAGGCACCTGCAGTGTTCTGTAGGAGCCCATAGGGTTTTAGTGAGGTTCCGTTGTGTTGCTAAGGGTGTTGTAGAGTGCTGTCGGGTCCTGGAGTATTCTGTAGGGTTCCAGAGGGGCTCGTAGGGTTCCGTCAAAATCTGTAGGCTTCCCTAGGGGCCCGTGGAGTCCCGTAGATTTCCGTAGGGGCCTGTAGGGTTGTGTAAGTGCCCGCAGGGGTTGGTAGGAGCTTGTAGGATGCCATAAGTTTCCAGAGGGTTGTGTAGGGTTCCGTAGGGGCCTGTGGTGTTCCCTAGGGGCCTGTAGAGTCTCGTACAGTTCCGTAGGGTCCTGTAGGTTTCCATAAGCGCCCGCAGAGGTCTGAAGGGGCCCGTACTGTTCCGTAAGGATCCATAGGGCTCCGTAGAGCTTCGTAGGTTCCCTAGAGGCCTGTAGAGTACCGCAGGAGCCAGTAGTGTTCTGTAGGGGCCCGTAGGGTTCCTTCCATAGGGGCTGGCAGTGTTCCGTAGGGTCCTCTAGGGTTGAGTAAGTGCCCGCAGGAGTCTGTAGGAATCCGTGGGATTCTGTAAGGTTCTGGAGGGTTCCGCAGGGTTCCGTAGGGGCCCGTAGAGTTCCGTAGTGGCTGGTAAAGTTCCCTAGGGCCCTGTACCGTTCCATAACTGCCTGTAAGGGTCTTTAGGCTTCCGTAGGGGCTGGTAGGGTTCCATAAAGTTCCATGGGTTCCTGCAGAGTTCTGCAAGTGCCCGCAAGGGCCTGTAGGGGCGCACAGTGTTTCTGTCAGGTTCCGTAGAGTTCCGTAGGGGCCATAGGTTTCCGTAGCGGCTGGTAGTATTCCGTAGGGGTCTGTAGGGTTCCGTAGGCACCTGCAGTGTTCTGTAGGAGCCCATAGGTTTTTAGTGAGGTTCCGTTGTGTTGCTAAGGGTCTTGTAGAGTGCTGTCGGGTCCTGGAGTATTCTGTAGGGTTCCAGAGGGGCTCGTAGGTTTCCGTCGAAATCTGTAGGCTTCCCTAGGGGCCCGTGGAGTCCCGTAGATTTCCGTAGGGGCCTGTAGGGTTGTGTAAGTGCCCGCAGGGGTTGGTAGGAGCTTGTAGGGTGCCATAAGTTTCCAGAGGGTTGTGTAGGGTACCGTAGGGGCCGGTGGTGTTCCCTGGGGGCCTGAGAGTCTCGTACGGTTCCGTAGGGGCCTGTGGTGTTCCCTAGGGGCCTGTAGAGTCTCGTACAGTTCCGTAGGGTCCTGTAGGTTTCCATAAGCGCCCGCAGAGGTCTGAAGGGGCCCGTACTGTTCCGTAAGGATCCATAGGGCTCCGTAGAGCTTCGTAGGTTCCCTAGAGGCCTGTAGAGTACCGCAGGAGCCAGTAGTGTTCTGTAGGGGCCCGTAGGGTTCCTTCCATAGGGGCTGGCAGTGTTCCGTAGGGTCCTCTAGGGTTGAGTAAGTGCCCGCAGGAGTCTGTAGGAATCCGTGGGATTCTGTAAGGTTCTGGAGGGTTCCGCAGGGTTCCGTAGGGGCCCGTAGAGTTCCGTAGTGGCTGGTAAAGTTCCCTAGGGCCCTGTACCGTTCCATAACTGCCTGTAAGGGTCTTTAGGCTTCCGTAGGGGCTGGTAGGGTTCCATAAAGTTCCATGGGTTCCTGCAGAGTTCTGCAAGTGCCCGCAAGGGCCTGTAGGGGCGCACAGTGTTTCTGTCAGGTTCCGTAGAGTTCCGTAGGGGCCATAGGTTTCCGTAGCGGCTGGTAGTATTCCGTAGGGGTCTGTAGGGTTCCGTAGGCACCTGCAGTGTTCTGTAGGAGCCCATAGGGTTTTAGTGAGGTTCCGTTGTGTTGCTAAGGGTCTTGTAGAGTGCTGTCGGGTCCTGGAGTATTCTGTAGGGTTCCAGAGGGGCTCGTAGGTTTCCGTCGAAATCTGTAGGCTTCCCTAGGGGCCCGTGGAGTCCCGTAGATTTCCGTAGGGGCCTGTAGGGTTGTGTAAGTGCCCGCAGGGGTTGGTAGGAGCTTGTAGGGTTCCATAAGTTTCCAGAGGGTTGTGTAGGGTACCGTAGGGGCCGGTGGTGTTCCCTGGGGGCCTGAGAGTCTCGTACGGTTCCGTAGGGGCCTGTGGTGTTCCCTAGGGGCCTGTACAGTCTCGTACAGTTCCGTAGGGTCCTGTAGGTTTCCATAAGCGCCCGCAGAGGTCTGAAGGGGCCCGTACTGTTCTGTAAGGATCCATAGGGCTCCGTAGAGCTTCGTAGGTTCCCTAGAGGCCTGTAGAGTACCGCAGGAGCCAGTAGTGTTCTGTAGGGGCCCGTAGGGTTCCTTCCATAGGGGCTGGCAGTGTTCCGTAGGGTCCTCTAGGGTTGAGTAAGTGCCCGCAGGAGTCTGTAGGAATCCGTGGGATTCTGTAAGGTTCTGGAGGGTTCCGCAGGGTTCCGTAGGGGCCTGTAGAGTTCCGTAGTGGCTGGTAAAGTTCCCTAGGGCCCTGTACCGTTCCGTAACTGCCTGCAAGGGTCTTTAGGCTTCCGTAGGGGCTGGTAGGGTTCCATAAAGTTCCATGGGTTCCTGCAGAGTTCTGCAAGTGCCCGCAAGGGCCTGTAGGGGCCCACAGTGTTTCTGTCAGGTTCTGTAGAGTTCCGTAGGGGCCATAGGTTTCCGTAGCGGCTGGTAGTGTTCCGTAGGGGTCTGTAGGGTTCCGTAGGCACCTGCAGTGTTCTGTAGGAGCCCATAGGGTTTTAGTGAGGTTCCGTTGTGTTGCTAAGGGTGTTGTAGAGTGCTGTCGGGTCCTGGAGTATTCTGTAGGGTTCCAGAGGGGCTCGTAGGTTTCCGTCGAAATCTGTAGGCTTCCCTAGGGGCCCGTGGAGTCCCGTAGATTTCCGTAGGGGCCTGTAGGGTTGTGTAAGTGCCCGCAGGGGTTGGTAGGAGCTTGTAGGGTTCCATAAGTTTCCAGAGGGTTGTGTAGGGTACCGTAGGGGCCGGTGGTGTTCCCTGGGGGCCTGAGAGTCTCGTACGGTTCCGTAGGGGCCTGTGGTGTTCCCTAGGGGCCTGTACAGTCTCGTACAGTTCCGTAGGGTCCTGTAGGTTTCCATAAGCGCCCGCAGAGGTCTGAAGGGGCCCGTACTGTTCTGTAAGGATCCATAGGGCTCCGTAGAGCTTCGTAGGTTCCCTAGAGGCCTGTAGAGTACCGCAGGAGCCAGTAGTGTTCTGTAGGGGCCCGTAGGGTTCCTTCCATAGGGGCTGGCAGTGTTCCGTAGGGTCCTCTAGGGTTGAGTAAGTGCCCGCAGGAGTCTGTAGGAATCCGTGGGATTCTGTAAGGTTCTGGAGGGTTCCGCAGGGTTCCGTAGGGGCCTGTAGAGTTCCGTAGTGGCTGGTAAAGTTCCCTAGGGCCCTGTACCGTTCCGTAACTGCCTGCAAGGGTCTTTAGGCTTCCGTAGGGGCTGGTAGGGTTCCATAAAGTTCCATGGGTTCCTGCAGAGTTCTGCAAGTGCCCGCAAGGGCCTGTAGGGGCCCACAGTGTTTCTGTCAGGTTCTGTAGAGTTCCGTAGGGGCCATAGGTTTCCGTAGCGGCTGGTAGTGTTCCGTAGGGGTCTGTAGGGTTCCGTAGGCACCTGCAGTGTTCTGTAGGAGCCCATAGGGTTTTAGTGAGGTTCCGTTGTGTTGCTAAGGGTGTTGTAGAGTGCTGTCGGGTCCTGGAGTATTCTGTAGGGTTCCAGAGGGGCTCGTAGGTTTCCGTCGAAATCTGTAGGCTTCCCTAGGGGCCCGTGGAGTCCCGTAGATTTCCGTAGGGACCTGTAGGGTTGTGTAAGTGCCCGCAGGGGTTGGTAGGAGCTTGTAGGGTGCCATAAGTTTCCGCATGGTTGTGTAGGGTTCCGTAGGGGCCTGTGGTGTTCCCTAGGGGCCTGTAGAGTCTCGTACAGTTCCGTAGGGTCCTGTAGGTTTCCATAAGCGCCCGCAGAGGTCTGAAGGGGCCCGTACTGTTCCGTAAGGATCCATAGGGCTCCGTAGAGCTTCGTAGGTTCCCTAGAGGCCTGTAGAGTACCGCAGGAGCCAGTAGTGTTCTGTAGGGGCCCGTAGGGTTCCTTCCATAGGGGCTGGCAGTGTTCCGTAGGGTCCTCTAGGGTTGAGTAAGTGCCCGCAGGAGTCTGTAGGAATCCGTGGGATTCTGTAAGGTTCTGGAGGGTTCTGCAGGGTTCCATAGGGGCCCGTAGAGTTCCGTAGTGGCTGGTAAAGTTCCCTAGGGCCCTGTACCGTTCCGTAACTGCCTGCAAGGGTCTTTAGGCTTCCGTAGGGGCTGGTAGGGTTCCATAAAGTTCCATGGGTTCCTGCAGAGTTCTGCAAGTGCCCGCAAGGGCCTGTAGGGGCGCACAGTGTTTCTGTCAGGTTCCGTAGAGTTCCGTAGGGGCCATAGGTTTCCGTAGCGGCTGGTAGTATTCCGTAGGGGTCTGTAGGGTTCCGTAGGCACCTGCAGTGTTCTGTAGGAGCCCATAGGTTTTTAGTGAGGTTCCGTTGTGTTGCTAAGGGTCTTGTAGAGTGCTGTCGGGTCCTGGAGTATTCTGTAGGGTTCCAGAGGGGCTCGTAGGTTTCCGTCGAAATCTGTAGGCTTCCCTAGGGGCCCGTGGAGTCCCGTAGATTTCCGTAGGGGCCTGTAGGGTTGTGTAAATGCCCGCAGGGGTTGGTAGGAGCTTGTAGGGTTCCATAAGTTTCCAGAGGGTTGTGTAGGGTACCGTAGGGGCCGGTGGTGTTCCCTAGGGGCCTGAGAGTCTCGTACGGTTCCGTAGGGGCCTGTGGTGTTCCCTAGGGGCCTGTCGAGTCTTGTACAGTTCCGTAGGGTCCTGTAGGTTTCCATAAGCGCCCGCAGAGGTCTGAAGGGGCCCGTACTGTTCCGTAAGGATCCATAGGGCTCCGTAGAGCTTCGTAGGTTCCCTAGAGGCCTGTAGAGTACCGCAGGAGCCAGTAGTGTTCTGTAGGGGCCCGTAGGGTTCCTTCCATAGGGGCTGGCAGTGTTCCGTAGGGTCCTCTAGGGTTGAGTAAGTGCCCGCAGGAGTCTGTAGGAATCCGTGGGATTCTGTAAGGTTCTGGAGGGTTCTGCAGGGTTCCATAGGGGCCCGTAGAGTTCCGTAGTGGCTGGTAAAGTTCCCTAGGGCCCTGTACCGTTCCGTAACTGCCTGCAAGGGTCTTTAGGCTTCCGTAGGGGCTGGTAGGGTTCCATAAAGTTCCATGGGTTCCTGCAGAGTTCTGCAAGTGCCCGCAAGGGCCTGTAGGGGCGCACAGTGTTTCTGTCAGGTTCCGTAGAGTTCCGTAGGGGCCATAGGTTTCCGTAGCGGCTGGTAGTATTCCGTAGGGGTCTGTAGGGTTCCGTAGGCACCTGCAGTGTTCTGTAGGAGCCCATAGGTTTTTAGTGAGGTTCCGTTGTGTTGCTAAGGGTCTTGTAGAGTGCTGTCGGGTCCTGGAGTATTCTGTAGGGTTCCAGAGGGGCTCGTAGGTTTCCGTCGAAATCTGTAGGCTTCCCTAGGGGCCCGTGGAGTCCCGTAGATTTCCGTAGGGGCCTGTAGGGTTGTGTAAGTGCCCGCAGGGGTTGGTAGGAGCTTGTAGGGTTCCATAAGTTTCCAGAGGGTTGTGTAGGGTACCGTAGGGGCCGGTGGTGTTCCCTAGGGGCCTGAGAGTCTCGTACGGTTCCGTAGGGGCCTGTGGTGTTCCCTAGGGGCCTGTAGAGTCTCGTACAGTTCCGTAGGGTCCTGTAGGTTTCCATAAGCGCCCGCAGAGGTCTGAAGGGGCCCGTACTGTTCCGTAAGGACCCATAGGGCTCCGTAGAGCTTCGTAGGTTCCCTAGAGGCCTGTAGAGTACCGCAGGAGCCAGTAGTGTTCTGTAGGGGCCCGTAGGGTTCCTTCCATAGGGGCTGGCAGTGTTCCGTAGGGTCCTCTAGGGTTGAGTAAGTGCCCGCAGGAGTCTGTAGGAATCCGTGGGATTCTGTAAGGTTCTGGAGGGTTCCGCAGGGTTCCGTAGGGGCCCGTAGAGTTCCGTAGTGGCTGGTAAAGTTCCCTAGGGCCCTGTACCGTTCCGTAACTGCCTGCAAGGGTCTTTAGGCTTCCGTAGGGGCTGGTAGGGTTCCATAAAGTTCCATGGGTTCCTGCAGAGTTCTACAAGTGCCCGCAAGGGCCTGTAGGGGCGCACAGTGTTTCTGTCAGGTTCCGTAGAGTTCCGTAGGGGCCATAGGTTTCCGTAGCGGCTGGTAGTATTCCGTAGGGGTCTGTAGGGTTCCGTAGGCACCTGCAGTGTTCTGTAGGAGCCCATAGGGTTTTAGTGAGGTTCTGTTGTGTTGCTAAGGGTCTTGTAGAGTGCTGTCGGGTCCTGGAGTATTCTGTAGGGTTCCAGAGGGGCTCGTAGGTTTCCGTCGAAATCTGTAGGCTTCCCTAGGGGCCCGTGGAGTCCCGTAGATTTCCGTAGGGACCTGTAGGGTTGTGGAAGTGCCCGCAGGGGTTGGTAGGAGCTTGTAGGGTGCCATAAGTTTCCAGAGGGTTGTGTAGGGTTCCGTAGGGGCCTGTGGTGTTCCCTAGGGGCCTGTAGAGTCTCGTACAGTTCCGTAGGGTCCTGTAGGTTTCCATAAGCGCCCGCAGAGGTCTGAAGGGGCCCGTACTGTTCCGTAAGGATCCATAGGGCTCCGTAGAGCTTCGTAGGTTCCCTAGAGGCCTGTAGAGTACCGCAGGAGCCAGTAGTGTTCTGTAGGGGCCCGTAGGGTTCCTTCCATAGGGGCTGGCAGTGTTCCGTAGGGTCCTCTAGGGTTGAGTAAGTGCCCGCAGGAGTCTGTAGGAATCCGTGGGATTCTGTAAGGTTCCAGAGGGTTCTGCAGGGTTCCGTAGGGGCCCGTAGAGTTCCGTAGTGGCTGGTAAAGTTCCCTAGGGCCCTGTACCGTTCCGTAACTGCCTGCAAGGGTCTTTAGGCTTCCATAGGGGCTGGTAGGGTTCCATAAAGTTCCATGGGTTCCTGCAGAGTTCTGCAAGTGCCCGCAAGGGCCTGTAGGGGCGCACAGTGTTTCTGTCAGGTTCCGTAGAGTTCCGTAGGGGCCATAGGTTTCCGTAGCGGCTGGTAGTATTCCGTAGGGGTCTGTAGGGTTCCGTAGGCACCTGCAGTGTTCTGTAGGAGCCCATAGGGTTTTAGTGAGGTTCCGTTGTGTTGCTAAGGGTGTTGTAGAGTGCTGTCGGGTCCTGGAGTATTCTGTAGGGTTCCAGAGGGGCTCGTAGGGTTCCGTCAAAATCTGTAGGCTTCCCTAGGGGCCCGTGGAGTCCCGTAGATTTCCGTAGGGGCCTGTAGGGTTGTGTAAGTGCCCGCAGGGGTTGGTAGGAGCTTGTAGGGTGCCATAAGTTTCCAGAGGGTTGTGTAGGGTTCCGTAGGGGCCTGTGGTGTTCCCTAGGGGCCTGTAGAGTCTCGTACAGTTCCGTAGGGTCCTGTAGGTTTCCATAAGCGCCCGCAGAGGTCTGAAGGGGCCCGTACTGTTCCGTAAGGATCCATAGGGCTCCGTAGAGCTTCGTAGGTTCCCTAGAGGCCTGTAGAGTACCGCAGGAGCCAGTAGTGTTCTGTAGGGGCCCGTAGGGTTCCTTCCATAGGGGCTGGCAGTGTTCCGTAGGGTCCTCTAGGGTTGAGTAAG
Organism: Numenius arquata; assembly: GCF_964106895.1. Taxonomy (NCBI): domain Eukaryota; kingdom Metazoa; phylum Chordata; class Aves; order Charadriiformes; family Scolopacidae; genus Numenius; species Numenius arquata. The sequence goes on from NW_027414094.1 coordinate 37,084, forward strand.
TGCCCGCAGGAGTCTGTAGGAATCCGTGGGATTCTGTAAGGTTCTGGAGGGTTCCGCAGGGTTCCGTAGGGGCCCGTAGAGTTCCGTAGTGGCTGGTAAAGTTCCCTAGGGCCCTGTACCGTTCCATAACTGCCTGTAAGGGTCTTTAGGCTTCCGTAGGGGCTGGTAGGGTTCCATAAAGTTCCATGGGTTCCTGCAGAGTTCTGCAAGTGCCCGCAAGGGCCTGTAGGGGCGCACAGTGTTTCTGTCAGGTTCCGTAGAGTTCCGTAGGGGCCATAGGTTTCCGTAGCGGCTGGTAGTATTCCGTAGGGGTCTGTAGGGTTCCGTAGGCACCTGCAGTGTTCTGTAGGAGCCCATAGGGTTTTAGTGAGGTTCCGTTGTGTTGCTAAGGGTCTTGTAGAGTGCTGTCGGGTCCTGGAGTATTCTGTAGGGTTCCAGAGGGGCTCGTAGGTTTCCGTCGAAATCTGTAGGCTTCCCTAGGGGCCCGTGGAGTCCCGTAGATTTCCGTAGGGGCCTGTAGGGTTGTGTAAGTGCCCGCAGGGGTTGGTAGGAGCTTGTAGGGTTCCATAAGTTTCCAGAGGGTTGTGTAGGGTACCGTAGGGGCCGGTGGTGTTCCCTGGGGGCCTGAGAGTCTCGTACGGTTCCGTAGGGGCCTGTGGTGTTCCCTAGGGGCCTGTACAGTCTCGTACAGTTCCGTAGGGTCCTGTAGGTTTCCATAAGCGCCCGCAGAGGTCTGAAGGGGCCCGTACTGTTCTGTAAGGATCCATAGGGCTCCGTAGAGCTTCGTAGGTTCCCTAGAGGCCTGTAGAGTACCGCAGGAGCCAGTAGTGTTCTGTAGGGGCCCGTAGGGTTCCTTCCATAGGGGCTGGCAGTGTTCCGTAGGGTCCTCTAGGGTTGAGTAAGTGCCCGCAGGAGTCTGTAGGAATCCGTGGGATTCTGTAAGGTTCTGGAGGGTTCCGCAGGGTTCCGTAGGGGCCTGTAGAGTTCCGTAGTGGCTGGTAAAGTTCCCTAGGGCCCTGTACCGTTCCGTAACTGCCTGCAAGGGTCTTTAGGCTTCCGTAGGGGCTGGTAGGGTTCCATAAAGTTCCATGGGTTCCTGCAGAGTTCTGCAAGTGCCCGCAAGGGCCTGTAGGGGCCCACAGTGTTTCTGTCAGGTTCTGTAGAGTTCCGTAGGGGCCATAGGTTTCCGTAGCGGCTGGTAGTGTTCCGTAGGGGTCTGTAGGGTTCCGTAGGCACCTGCAGTGTTCTGTAGGAGCCCATAGGGTTTTAGTGAGGTTCCGTTGTGTTGCTAAGGGTCTTGTAGAGTGCTGTCGGGTCCTGGAGTATTCTGTAGGGTTCCAGAGGGGCTCGTAGGTTTCCGTCGAAATCTGTAGGCTTCCCTAGGGGCCCGTGGAGTCCCGTAGATTTCCGTAGGGGCCTGTAGGGTTGTGTAAGTGCCCGCAGGGGTTGGTAGGAGCTTGTAGGGTGCCATAAGTTTCCGCATGGTTGTGTAGGGTTCCGTAGGGGCCTGTGGTGTTCCCTAGGGGCCTGTAGAGTCTCGTACAGTTCCGTAGGGTCCTGTAGGTTTCCATAAGCGCCCGCAGAGGTCTGAAGGGGCCCGTACTGTTCCGTAAGGATCCATAGGGCTCCGTAGAGCTTCGTAGGTTCCCTAGAGGCCTGTAGAGTACCGCAGGAGCCAGTAGTGTTCTGTAGGGGCCCGTAGGGTTCCTTCCATAGGGGCTGGCAGTGTTCCGTAGGGTCCTCTAGGGTTGAGTAAGTGCCCGCAGGAGTCTGTAGGAATCCGTGGGATTCTGTAAGGTTCTGGAGGGTTCCGCAGGGTTCCGTAGGGGCCCGTAGAGTTCCGTAGTGGCTGGTAAAGTTCCCTAGGGCCCTGTACCGTTCCATAACTGCCTGTAAGGGTCTTTAGGCTTCCGTAGGGGCTGGTAGGGTTCCATAAAGTTCCATGGGTTCCTGCAGAGTTCTGCAAGTGCCCGCAAGGGCCTGTAGGGGCGCACAGTGTTTCTGTCAGGTTCCGTAGAGTTCCGTAGGGGCCATAGGTTTCCGTAGCGGCTGGTAGTATTCCGTAGGGGTCTGTAGGGTTCCGTAGGCACCTGCAGTGTTCTGTAGGAGCCCATAGGTTTTTAGTGAGGTTCCGTTGTGTTGCTAAGGGTGTTGTAGAGTGCTGTCGGGTCCTGGAGTATTCTGTAGGGTTCCAGAGGGGCTCGTAGGTTTCCGTCGAAATCTGTAGGCTTCCCTAGGGGCCCGTGGAGTCCCGTAGATTTCCGTAGGGGCCTGTAGGGTTGTGTAAGTGCCCGCAGGGGTTGGTAGGAGCTTGTAGGGTGCCATAAGTTTCCAGAGGGTTGTGTAGGGTACCGTAGGGGCCGGTGGTGTTCCCTAGGGGCCTGAGAGTCTCGTACGGTTCCGTAGGGGCCTGTGGTGTTCCCTAGGGGCCTGTAGAGTCTCGTACAGTTCCGTAGGGTCCTGTAGGTTTCCATAAGCGCCCGCAGAGGTCTGAAGGGGCCCGTACTGTTCCATAGGGATCCATAGGGCTCCGTAGAGCTTCGTAGGTTCCCTAGAGGCCTGTAGAGTACCGCAGGAGCCAGTAGTGTTCTGTAGGGGCCCGTAGGGTTCCTTCCATAGGGGCTGGCAGTGTTCCGTAGGGTCCTCTAGGGTTGAGTAAGTGCCCGCAGGAGTCTGTAGGAATCCGTGGGATTCTGTAAGGTTCTGGAGGGTTCCGCAGGGTTCCGTAGGGGCCCGTAGAGTTCCGTAGTGGCTGGTAAAGTTCCCTAGGGCCCTGTACCGTTCCATAACTGCCTGTAAGGGTCTTTAGGCTTCCGTAGGGGCTGGTAGGGTTCCATAAAGTTCCATGGGTTCCTGCAGAGTTCTGCAAGTGCCCGCAAGGGCCTGTAGGGGCGCACAGTGTTTCTGTCAGGTTCCGTAGAGTTCCGTAGGGGCCATAGGTTTCCGTAGCGGCTGGTAGTATTCCGTAGGGGTCTGTAGGGTTCCGTAGGCACCTGCAGTGTTCTGTAGGAGCCCATAGGGTTTTAGTGAGGTTCCGTTGTGTTGCTAAGGGTGTTGTAGAGTGCTGTCGGGTCCTGGAGTATTCTGTAGGGTTCCAGAGGGGCTCGTAGGTTTCCGTCGAAATCTGTAGGCTTCCCTAGGGGCCCGTGGAGTCCCGTAGATTTCCGTAGGGGCCTGTAGGGTTGTGTAAGTGCCCGCAGGGGTTGGTAGGAGCTTGTAGGGTTCCATAAGTTTCCAGAGGGTTGTGTAGGGTACCGTAGGGGCCGGTGGTGTTCCCTGGGGGCCTGAGAGTCTCGTACGGTTCCGTAGGGGCCTGTGGTGTTCCCTAGGGGCCTGTACAGTCTCGTACAGTTCCGTAGGGTCCTGTAGGTTTCCATAAGCGCCCGCAGAGGTCTGAAGGGGCCCGTACTGTTCTGTAAGGATCCATAGGGCTCCGTAGAGCTTCGTAGGTTCCCTAGAGGCCTGTAGAGTACCGCAGGAGCCAGTAGTGTTCTGTAGGGGCCCGTAGGGTTCCTTCCATAGGGGCTGGCAGTGTTCCGTAGGGTCCTCTAGGGTTGAGTAAGTGCCCGCAGGAGTCTGTAGGAATCCGTGGGATTCTGTAAGGTTCTGGAGGGTTCCGCAGGGTTCCGTAGGGGCCTGTAGAGTTCCGTAGTGGCTGGTAAAGTTCCCTAGGGCCCTGTACCGTTCCGTAACTGCCTGCAAGGGTCTTTAGGCTTCCGTAGGGGCTGGTAGGGTTCCATAAAGTTCCATGGGTTCCTGCAGAGTTCTGCAAGTGCCCGCAAGGGCCTGTAGGGGCCCACAGTGTTTCTGTCAGGTTCTGTAGAGTTCCGTAGGGGCCATAGGTTTCCGTAGCGGCTGGTAGTGTTCCGTAGGGGTCTGTAGGGTTCCGTAGGCACCTGCAGTGTTCTGTAGGAGCCCATAGGGTTTTAGTGAGGTTCCGTTGTGTTGCTAAGGGTCTTGTAGAGTGCTGTCGGGTCCTGGAGTATTCTGTAGGGTTCCAGAGGGGCTCGTAGGGTTCCGTCAAAATCTGTAGGCTTCCCTAGGGGCCCGTGGAGTCCCGTAGATTTCCGTAGGGGCCTGTAGGGTTGTGTAAGTGCCCGCAGGGGTTGGTAGGAGCTTGTAGGGTTCCATAAGTTTCCAGAGGGTTGTGTAGGGTACCGTAGGGGCCGGTGGTGTTCCCTAGGGGCCTGAGAGTCTCGTACGGTTCCGTAGGGGCCTGTGGTGTTCCCTAGGGGCCTGTAGAGTCTCGTACAGTTCCGTAGGGTCCTGTAGGTTTCCATAAGCGCCCGCAGAGGTCTGAAGGGGCCCGTACTGTTCCGTAAGGACCCATAGGGCTCCGTAGAGCTTCGTAGGTTCCCTAGAGGCCTGTAGAGTACCGCAGGAGCCAGTAGTGTTCTGTAGGGGCCCGTAGGGTTCCTTCCATAGGGGCTGGCAGTGTTCCGTAGGGTCCTCTAGGGTTGAGTAAGTGCCCGCAGGAGTCTGTAGGAATCCGTGGGATTCTGTAAGGTTCTGGAGGGTTCCGCAGGGTTCCATAGGGGCCCGTAGAGTTCCGTAGTGGCTGGTAAAGTTCCCTAGGGCCCTGTACCGTTCCGTAACTGCCTGCAAGGGTCTTTAGGCTTCCGTAGGGGCTGGTAGGGTTCCATAAAGTTCCATGGGTTCCTGCAGAGTTCTACAAGTGCCCGCAAGGGCCTGTAGGGGCGCACAGTGTTTCTGTCAGGTTCCGTAGAGTTCCGTAGGGGCCATAGGTTTCCGTAGCGGCTGGTAGTATTCCGTAGGGGTCTGTAGGGTTCCGTAGGCACCTGCAGTGTTCTGTAGGAGCCCATAGGGTTTTAGTGAGGTTCTGTTGTGTTGCTAAGGGTCTTGTAGAGTGCTGTCGGGTCCTGGAGTATTCTGTAGGGTTCCAGAGGGGCTCGTAGGTTTCCGTCGAAATCTGTAGGCTTCCCTAGGGGCCCGTGGAGTCCCGTAGATTTCCGTAGGGACCTGTAGGGTTGTGTAAGTGCCCGCAGGGGTTGGTAGGAGCTTGTAGGGTGCCATAAGTTTCCAGAGGGTTGTGTAGGGTTCCGTAGGGGCCTGTGGTGTTCCCTAGGGGCCTGTAGAGTCTCGTACAGTTCCGTAGGGTCCTGTAGGTTTCCATAAGCGCCCGCAGAGGTCTGAAGGGGCCCGTACTGTTCCGTAAGGATCCATAGGGCTCCGTAGAGCTTCGTAGGTTCCCTAGAGGCCTGTAGAGTACCGCAGGAGCCAGTAGTGTTCTGTAGGGGCCCGTAGGGTTCCTTCCATAGGGGCTGGCAGTGTTCCGTAGGGTCCTCTAGGGTTGAGTAAGTGCCCGCAGGAGTCTGTAGGAATCCGTGGGATTCTGTAAGGTTCCAGAGGGTTCTGCAGGGTTCCGTAGGGGCCCGTAGAGTTCCGTAGTGGCTGGTAAAGTTCCCTAGGGCCCTGTACCGTTCCGTAACTGCCTGCAAGGGTCTTTAGGCTTCCATAGGGGCTGGTAGGGTTCCATAAAGTTCCATGGGTTCCTGCAGAGTTCTGCAAGTGCCCGCAAGGGCCTGTAGGGGCGCACAGTGTTTCTGTCAGGTTCCGTAGAGTTCCGTAGGGGCCATAGGTTTCCGTAGCGGCTGGTAGTATTCCGTAGGGGTCTGTAGGGTTCCGTAGGCACCTGCAGTGTTCTGTAGGAGCCCATAGGGTTTTAGTGAGGTTCCGTTGTGTTGCTAAGGGTGTTGTAGAGTGCTGTCGGGTCCTGGAGTATTCTGTAGGGTTCCAGAGGGGCTCGTAGGGTTCCGTCAAAATCTGTAGGCTTCCCTAGGGGCCCGTGGAGTCCCGTAGATTTCCGTAGGGGCCTGTAGGGTTGTGTAAGTGCCCGCAGGGGTTGGTAGGAGCTTGTAGGGTGCCATAAGTTTCCAGAGGGTTGTGTAGGGTTCCGTAGGGGCCTGTGGTGTTCCCTAGGGGCCTGTAGAGTCTCGTACAGTTCCGTAGGGTCCTGTAGGTTTCCATAAGCGCCCGCAGAGGTCTGAAGGGGCCCGTACTGTTCCGTAAGGATCCATAGGGCTCCGTAGAGCTTCGTAGGTTCCCTAGAGGCCTGTAGAGTACCGCAGGAGCCAGTAGTGTTCTGTAGGGGCCCGTAGGGTTCCTTCCATAGGGGCTGGCAGTGTTCCGTAGGGTCCTCTAGGGTTGAGTAAGTGCCCGCAGGAGTCTGTAGGAATCCGTGGGATTCTGTAAGGTTCTGGAGGGTTCCGCAGGGTTCCGTAGGGGCCCGTAGAGTTCCGTAGTGGCTGGTAAAGTTCCCTAGGGCCCTGTACCGTTCCATAACTGCCTGTAAGGGTCTTTAGGCTTCCGTAGGGGCTGGTAGGGTTCCATAAAGTTCCATGGGTTCCTGCAGAGTTCTGCAAGTGCCCGCAAGGGCCTGTAGGGGCGCACAGTGTTTCTGTCAGGTTCCGTAGAGTTCCGTAGGGGCCATAGGTTTCCGTAGCGGCTGGTAGTATTCCGTAGGGGTCTGTAGGGTTCCGTAGGCACCTGCAGTGTTCTGTAGGAGCCCATAGGGTTTTAGTGAGGTTCCGTTGTGTTGCTAAGGGTGTTGTAGAGTGCTGTCGGGTCCTGGAGTATTCTGTAGGGTTCCAGAGGGGCTCGTAGGTTTCCGTCGAAATCTGTAGGCTTCCCTAGGGGCCCGTGGAGTCCCGTAGATTTCCGTAGGGGCCTGTAGGGTTGTGTAAGTGCCCGCAGGGGTTGGTAGGAGCTTGTAGGGTTCCATAAGTTTCCAGAGGGTTGTGTAGGGTACCGTAGGGGCCGGTGGTGTTCCCTGGGGGCCTGAGAGTCTCGTACGGTTCCGTAGGGGCCTGTGGTGTTCCCTAGGGGCCTGTACAGTCTCGTACAGTTCCGTAGGGTCCTGTAGGTTTCCATAAGCGCCCGCAGAGGTCTGAAGGGCCCGTACTGTTCTGTAAGGATCCATAGGGTCTCCGTAGAGCTTCGTAGGTTCCCTAGAGGCCTGTAGAGTACCGCAGGAGCCAGTAGTGTTCTGTAGGGCCCGTAGGGTTCCTTCCATAGGGGCTGCAGTGTTCCGTAGGGTCCTCTAGGGTTGAGTAAGTGCCCGCAGGAGTCTGTAGGAATCCGTGGGATTCTGTAAGGTTCTGGAGGGTTCTGCAGGGTTCCATAGGGGCCCGTAGAGTTCCGTAGTGGCTGGTAAAGTTCCCTAGGGCCCTGTACCGTTCCGTAACTGCCTGCAAGGGTCTTTAGGCTTCCGTAGGGGCTGGTAGGGTTCCATAAAGTTCCATGGGTTCCTGCAGAGTTCTGCAAGTGCCCGCAAGGGCCTGTAGGGGCGCACAGTGTTTCTGTCAGGTTCCGTAGAGTTCCGTAGGGGCCATAGGTTTCCGTAGCGGCTGGTAGTATTCCGTAGGGGTCTGTAGGGTTCCGTAGGCACCTGCAGTGTTCTGTAGGAGCCCATAGGTTTTTAGTGAGGTTCCGTTGTGTTGCTAAGGGTCTTGTAGAGTGCTGTCGGGTCCTGGAGTATTCTGTAGGGTTCCAGAGGGGCTCGTAGGTTTCCGTCGAAATCTGTAGGCTTCCCTAGGGGCCCGTGGAGTCCCGTAGATTTCCGTAGGGGCCTGTAGGGTTGTGTAAGTGCCCGCAGGGGTTGGTAGGAGCTTGTAGGGTTCCATAAGTTTCCAGAGGGTTGTGTAGGGTACCGTAGGGGCCGGTGGTGTTCCCTAGGGGCCTGAGAGTCTCGTACGGTTCCGTAGGGGCCTGTGGTGTTCCCTAGGGGCCTGTAGAGTCTCGTACAGTTCCGTAGGGTCCTGTAGGTTTCCATAAGCGCCCGCAGAGGTCTGAAGGGGCCCGTACTGTTCCGTAAGGATCCATAGGGCTCCGTAGAGCTTCGTAGGTTCCCT
>NW_027414095.1:0-24867 GCF_964106895.1 Numenius arquata
AATATGGGGAGGAAATGGGGGAAATGGGGGGAAATGGGGAGGGAAATGGGGGGGAAATGGGGAGGAAATGGGGAAATGGGGAGGAAATGGGGAGGAAATGGGGGGAATGGGGGGGAAATAGGGGGGAAATGGGGGCTCCCCCGTGACCCTCCTTTGTCGTCCCGTTTCCCCCCCCCCCCCCCCCCCCCAGTCAGCCTGACCCTGGACCCCGAGACGGCCCACCCCCGCCTTCTCCTCTCGCCGGGGGGCAAGGGGGTGAGGTGGGGGGGTTGCCGCCAGCCCCTCCCCGACACCCCCAAACGTTTCGCCGCCTCTCGTTGCGTCCTGGGGCGGGGGGGTTTCCTCAGCGGGAGGGGCTACTGGGAGGTGGAGGTGGGCGAGGGGGGGGAGGCCTGGGCCCTGGGGGTGGCCAAGGAGTCGGTGGGGAGGAAGGGGCGGCTGCGGTTGAACCCCCAGGGGGGGGTGTGGGGGTGGGACGTTGCGGGGGTCAGTACCAAGCCCTCACTTGCCCCCCCACCCCCCTTTCCCCCCCCCTCCCCCCCCAAAGGGTCGGGATTTACCTGGATTATGAGGGGGGGCGGGTGGCTTTTTTCGACGCCCGCCGCCGCGCCCCCCTTTTTTCCTACCCCCCCACTTCCTTCGGGGGGGAGCAAATCCTCCCCTGCTCTGCCTGGGGAGGGGGGGGCACTTCACCCTCTCCCCCTGACACCCCCCCCCCCCCCAAGCCCCCTCCACCCCCCCCCCTCGAGGGTTTTGGGGGGGGGGGGCTCATAATTTTTTTTATTTTCTGGGGAAAAAAACCTGAAATCCTCTTTTTTTCCTCCATTTATTTGGGGGGGGGACACCCTCTGACCCCCACCCCCCCCAAGACCCCCCCCACCCCCCTCGAGGGTTTTTGGGGGGGGGGGGGCTCATCCTTTTTTTATTTTCTGGGGAAAATAATGAAATCTCTCTTTTTTCCTCCATGTATTTGGGGGGGGGGGAACCCTCTGACCCCCACCCCCCCAAGACCCCCCCCACCCCCCTCGAGGGTTTTGGGGGGGGGGGGGGCTCATCCTTTTTTATTTTCTGGGGAAAATAATGAAATCCTCTCTTTTCCTCCATTTATTTGGGGGGGGGGGGGGGGAACCCTCTGACCCCCACCCCCCCCAAGACCCCCCCCACCCCCCTCGAGGGTTTTGGGGGGGGGGGGGCTCATCATTTTTTTATTTTCTGGAGAAAAAAAACGAAATCCTCTTTTTTTCCTCCATTTATTTGTGGGGGGGGGACCCTCTGACCCCCCCCCCCAAAAAATTATCCTGGGGTGCACCCGTGCCCATAACCCCCCCCCCAAAAAAGCTGACACCCCCCCCCCTCCTTTCCCCCCCCTCCCATCTCACCCCTCGCCCCTTTTTTAGCCCAACCCCCCCCCCAAAATGGTTCCCAGTAACAAGATGGGGGTGGGTGGGTGGGGGGTCATTCTTCTTACCCCCCCCCCCCAAAAAAAAAATTGGGGAAAAAAACCCCAAAACCCCTGGATTTGGGGAAATCTGTGGGAAACGCCGCCGTTTCCCCAAAGGGCGGCAGTTGGGGGGGAAATTTGGGGGGGGGGGGGGAGGGGAAGGGGGTTGGGGGGGAACCGGGGGGGGGAGGGGGTTTGGGGGGGGTCGGGGGGGGTGTTTAAGGGGAAAAAAAAAAAAAAAAAACGGGAAAAAAAGGGGGAAAGGGGGCCCGAAAAAAGGATAAAAATTGGTGGTGGGTGCGTTGAGTTGCGTCCGGCCTCTCCCTGGTGGTCTAGTGGTTAGGATTCGGCGCTCTCACCGCCGCGGCCCGGGTTCGATTCCCGGTCAGGGAAGATTCACTTTTGGGGACGAGGGTTCGATTCCCGCCCAGGGAAGATCCATCCCCCCCCCCCAAAAAAAAACCATTCCCAACCCCCCCCTTTTTTTTTGGGGGGGTTAAAAAAGCGCCTTTTCTCTTAAAACAACCCCACGAAACAAACCCTTATTCCCCTTTTTCTTTCCCTCCCTTCCCACCCACTCGCCCCCCGCGGCTTCACATCTTTTTTGGGGAATTATTTATCTTTTTATTTTATTTTTTTTTTTATTGGGGGGGGGAATATTTACAATTTGGGAAATTTTATTCGATTCGGGGAACAGGGAGAAATGTTGGGAATCGGGGGGGAAAAACGGCGGGAGGAAATGGAAAGGGAGTATTTCAGCAAGAAAAAATGAAATGAAAATGAAAATGAACTGGAAAAGAAATGAAATAAAATGAAATAAAATAAAGTGAAATGAAATATTAAATTGAAATAAAATAAAGTGAAATGAAATGAAATTAAATTGAAATAAAATAAAATAAAGTGAAATGAAATTAAATTGAAATGAAATGAAATTAAATTATATTAAATTAAATAATGAAATGAAATTAAATAAAACGAAATTGAAATAAAATGAAATTGAAATTGAAATGAAATGAAATGAAATTAAATTAAATTATATTATATTAAATTAAATAATGAAATGAAATTAAATAAAACGAAATTGAAATAAAATGAAATTGAAATTGAAATGAAATGAAATGAAATGAAATAATGAAGTGAAATAATGAAACGAAATTAAAATGAAATAATGAAATGAAATGTAATAAAATAAAATGAAATAAAATGAAATTAAATAATGAAATGAGATGAAATTAAATAAAATGAAATAAAATAATGAAATGAAGTGAAATTGAAATGAAATGAAATGAAATAAAATGAAATAAAATAAAATGAAATGAAATTGAAATTGAAATTAAATTAAATAATGAAATGAAATAAAATAATGACATGAAATAAAATGAAATAACGAAATAATGAAATAAAGAAATTAAATGAAATGTAATAAAATAAAATGAAATAAATAATGAAATGAAATGAAATGAAATGAAATGAAATAATGAAGTGAAATGAAATAATGATGTAAAATGAAATAATGAAATAATGAAGTGAAATGAAATAAAATAATGAAATTAAATGAAATTGAAATTGAAATTAAATAAAATTAAATTAAATGAAATTGAATTGAAATGAAATAAAATGAAATAAAATTAAATTAAATAGAATAAAATGAAATGAAATGAAATGAAATGAAATGGAATAAAATAATGAAATGAAATTAAATTGAAATAAAATAAAATCGATTTAAAATAAAATAAAATAAAATAAAATAAAATAAAATAAATAAAATATAAAATAAAATAAAATAAACCCCTCAAAACACAAATTGGGGAAGAAAAAAAAACAAACCAAAAAGAGGGAAAAGGAGCTGTTTCTGCCCGGTTTCGAACCGGGGACCTTTCGCGTGTGAGGCGAACGTGATAACCACTACACTACAGAAACCCTCTGCCGGGGGAGGCGCTGCCTCCCCGCGCCCCTTTCCGCGCCCCTCCGCACCCCCCCCCCATCCCCCCACCCCCCCCCCCCTCCGCACCCCCCCCGCGCACGGGGCTCCTTCCAGACCCCACTCCCCAAAAACCCACCTGATTTTTGGGGGGCTGATTTCAAGAAAAACGATTCTTTTGATTATTTTTAATTTTTTTTGGGGGGGGGGGGCGGAAAAAAATACCCGAATTGGGTAAAAAAAGAAGCAAAAAGAGCATTTTTCGCCCCCAATTTTCGCGGGGGGGGTGATTTGGGTCGGAGGGGGGGGGAAAGGGAGAAAAAAGAGGGAAAAATGGGGTTTTTAGGAGAGAACCCCCCCAAAAAAATCGGAGCTGTCAGGAGTGGGATTTGAACCCACGCCTCCACGCGGAGACCAGAATTCCCAAGGGGGGGAGGGGAAGGCTCAGCCTTGAGTCTGGCGCCTTAGACCACTCGGCCATCCTGACGGCGACGATTTTGGGGCCAAAAAACCGGAATATTATGCTCAAAAGTAAGGTTTTTAAAAATTATTAGCATTTTTGCCTTTTTGTTCTTTTTCTTTCCTTCGTTTTGGCGTTTTTTCTTCTCCCGGGTGGTTTTATCCCTTTGAATTATTTTCTTCTTTTGGGCTCAATTCCTTCCTTTTTCTAATTATGCCTTCCTTTTTTTAATTATTCCTTCCATTTTTTAATTATTCCTTCCCTTTTTTTTTGGTTCTCCCTTCCCTTTTTTTAATTATTACTATTTTTCCCTTTTTGTTCTTTTTCTTTCCTTCTTTTTTTCCTTTTTTCTTCTCCCGGGTGGTTTTCTCCCTTCGAATTATTTTCTTCTTTTGGGCTCAATTCCTTCCTTTTTTTAATTATTCCTTCCATTTTTTAATTATTCCTTCCCTTTTTTTTTTTGTTATCCCTTCCCTTTTTGAAATTATTACTATTTTTCCTTTTTGTTCTTTTTCTTTCCTTCCTTTTTTCGTTTTTTCTTCTTCCGTCTGCTTTTCTCCCTTGGAATTATTTTCTTCTTTTGGGCTGATTTCCTTCCTTTTCCTAATTATGCCTCCTTTTTTTTTTTTTTAATTATCCCTTCCCTTTTTGAAATTATTAGCATTTTTCCCTTTTGTTCTTTTTCTTTCCTTCCTTTTTTCATTTTTTCTTCTCCCGGGTGGTTTTCCCCCTTCGAATTATTTTCTTCTTTGGGCTCAATTCCTTCCTTTTTCTAATTATTCCTTCTTTTTTTTAATTATTCCTTCTTTGTTATTATTATTATCCCTTCCCTTTTTGAAATTATTATTATTTTCCCTTTTGTTCTTTTTCTTTCCTTGCTTTTTTCGGTTTTTCTTCTGCCGGGTGGTTTTCTCCCTTCGAATTATTTTCTTCTTTTGGGCTGATTTCCTTCCTTTTCCTAATTATGCCTCCTTTTTTTTTTTTTTAATTATCTCTTCCCTTTTTGAAATTATTCCTATTTTTCCCTTTTGTTCTTTTTCTTTCCTTCCTTTTTTAGTTTTTTCTTCTCCCGCCTGCTTTTCTCCCTTGGGATTATTTTCTTCTCTCGCGGGGGGTTCCTTCCTTTGGGGTAATTCCCTTCCTTTGGGGTGATTTCCTTCTTTTTTGGCTCATCAGCAGCGGGGGACCCGGGAATTATTTTGGGGGGGGCGACCCAAAAAAATAAAGGACCGGTCGCCCAACGTGGGGCTCGAACCCACGACCCTGAGATTAAGAGTCTCATGCTCTACCGACTGAGCTAGCCGGGCTGCGCGTTTTCCCCCGTCTATCCCCATTTTGCTGCGCGGGAAAATATGCAAATTTATGCAAATTTATCCCGCCACCGGCCCCGGGGCTGAACTACAAAGAGGCGGGATTTGGTGTCAAATGGGTGGAAAAAAGCTCGTTTTGAGGGGGGTTTTCCCACCTTTTCCGGTGCCAAAAAGTTGGCGGGGGGGGGGGGGAGGGGAGCTCTTAAAGGGGCCGCAGCGCGTTTCCGTAGCGTAGCGGTGAGCGCCTTCGCCTCCCACCCCGAAGGTCAGCGGTTCGAAACCGGGTGGAACCAGCTCTTTTTTTTGGGCGGGGGCGCCTTTTTTTGATGGTTTTATTTTTTTTTTTTTCACCAATTTGGAAATTCCTCTTATTTTCAGGTAAAAAAATTCAGCGGAGACGGGAAAGAATTTTAAAATTCAGCTTAATTTTAGGAAAAATAGGAAGTAAGGGAATCTTTCCCTGACCGGGAATCGAACCCGGGCCGCGGCGGTGAAAGCGCCGAATCCTAACCACTAGACCACCAGGGACCCCGTTTTCACCCCAAAATTTACCGATCTCGCCTCTTATCTCTCCAAAACTTTGCACCTCCCCGTCCAGCCGCTTTTGCTCCGGTCGCGGAATTAATTAAAAAAAAAAAACAACCCCAAATTTCATAAAAACGAACCAAATCGAGTTGTGTTGTTTTTTTAAAAAAAAATCGTTAAATTCGTTAAAAACGTCCGTTCAGCCCCAAAACGCCTCTCCCTGGTGGTCTAGTGGTTAGGATCCGGCGCTTTCACCGCCGTGGCCCGGGTTCGATTCCCGGTCAGGGAAATAATTCCTTCTACGAAAAAGGGAAAAATTCTTTAAAATAAGCATTTTTAGCCCAAAATTTTTAAAAAAACGCCCATTTTCCGGTGTAAAATGCAAATTTCGGGGAAAAAAAAGGGAGTGGGAGAAGGTGGGGGAGGCGACCTGGGGTCAAGGTGGGAATTGATTGGAGCTTCAAGGTGTTGTCTCGGGGCGGGGGGGGGGGAGGCAGAATTAAGTGGTTTTGGGGTTTTTTGGGGTGTTTTGCGGAAAAATATGAAGTCGGTTCTGCCGGTTTTTGAGCCGGTGACCCATTTTTGGGGGGGGCAATTGAGAGAAAATGGGCTCAAAGAGAGCGCTTTTGGGGTGGGGGTTGGGGGGGGTGCAATTCCCAGGGGTTCGGCCCCTTCCAAATTTGGGGTAAAACCCTCCCCAAATCGCTCAGTTTCTGTAGTGTAGCGGTTATCACGTTCGCCTCACACGCGAAAGGTCCCCGGTTCGAAACCGGGCAGAAACAGCTTCCTTTTTTGGGGGGGTATTTTTGGGTGTGGGGGAAAATTATTGGAAATGAGTAAAATTCAGTGAAAAACACGCTTTTTCTCCCAAATTCCCTGAATTTGACCCCCCAGGTGGGATAATTTCAATTTTCTCTGGTTGTGACATCATTGGGAATGGGCGAAATTCAGTGGAAAAGCCCTATTTTTCCCAAATCCCCCCAAATTTGACCCCACAGGAGGGATAATTCCAATTTTCTAAGATTATGACGTCATTGGGAATGGGCGAAATCGGGTGAAAAAGCCCTTTTTTTCCCAAATTTCACCCCAGGGAAGGAATAATTTCAATTTTCTGTGGTTATGACGTCATTGGGAATGGGTGAAATCGGGTGAAAAAACCCTATTTTTCCCAAATTCCCCCAAATTTTACCTCCAGGTGGGATAATTCCAATTTTCTGTGGCTATGACGTCATTGGGAATGGGCGAAATCGGGTGAAAAAACCCTTTTTTCCCAAATTTGACCCCCAAGGTGGGATAATTTCAATTTTCTCTGGTTATGACATCATTGGGAATGGGTGAAATTGGGTGAAAAAACCCTTTTTTTCCCAAATCCCCCCAAATTTGACCCCCAGGTGGGATAATTCCAATTTTCTGTGGCTATGACGTCATTGGGAATGGGCGAAATCGGGTGAAAAAACCCTTTTTTCCCAAATTTGACCCCCAAGGTGGGATAATTCCAATTTTCTGAGATTATGACATCATTGGGAATGGGTGAAATCGGGTGAAAAAGCCCTTTTTTTCCCAAATTCCCCCAAATTTCACCCCAGGGAAGGAATAATTCCAATTTTCTGTGGTTATTACATCATTGGAATGGGTGAAATTGAGTGAAAAACTCTTTTTTTCCCAAATTCCCCCAAATTTGACCCCCAGGTGGGATAATTCCAATTTTCTGTGGTTATGACATCATTGGGAATGGGCAAAATCGGGTGAAAAAGCCCTATTTTTCCCAAATTCCCCCAAATTTGACCCCCAGGTGGGATAATTTCAATTTTCTCTGGTTGTGACATCATTGGGAATGGGCAAAATTCAGTGGAAAAGCCCTATTTTTCCCAAATCCCCCCAAATTTGACCCCACAGGAGGGATAATTCCAATTTTCTGAGATTATGACATCATTGGGAATGGGCGAAATCGGGTGAAAAAGCCCTTTTTTTCCCAAATTCCCCCAAATTTCACCCCAGGGAAGGAATAATTCCAATTTTCTGTGGTTATGACGTCATTGGGAATGGGTGAAATTGGGTGAAAAAACCCTTTTTTTCCCAAATCCCCCCAAATTTGACCCCCAGGTGGGATAATTCCAATTTTCTCTGGTTATGACGTCATTGGGAATGGGCGAAATCGGGTGAAACAGCCCTATTTTTCCCAAATTGCCCCAAATTTGACCCCACGGGAGGGATAATTCCAATTTTCTGAGATTATGATGTCATTGGGAATGGGCGAAATCGGGTGAAAAAGCCCTTTTTTTCCCAAATTCCCCCAAATTTCACCCCAGGGAAGGAATAATTCCAATTTTCTGTGGTTATTACATCATTGGAATGGGTGAAATTGAGTGAAAAACTCTTTTTTTCCCAAATTCCCCCAAATTTGACCCCCAGGTGGGATAATTCCAATTTTCTGTGGTTATGACATCATTGGGAATGGGCAAAATTGGGTGAAAAACCCCTTTTTTCCGAAATTTGACTCCCCAGGTGGGATAATTCCAATTTTCTGTGGTTATGACGTCATTGGGAATGGGCAAAATTGGGTGAAAAAGCCCTTTTTTCCCAAATTTCACCTCCCAGGTGGGATAATTCATGGGAACCTTCAGCTCTTCTTCCTCACCTGGGAAGACCTTCGGCCCCACCTGGGACCTCCCCCACCCCCTGCCCCATGGGTCGGGGGCTCTACTGAAGCTCAGGCCTGGGGCCTCCAACCCTTTTAGAAGCCTCGGTGAATCCTCCACGCGTGGACACTTCAGGAGAAGGTTGGATGGGGCTTGGAAGGTGTCTCCTCTCCTTGGAGATGGTTCAAGACCAGGTCGGACGGGGCTTGGAGCAACTTGGGCTCGTGGAAGATGTCTCCTATCTCTGGAGATGGTTCAAGGCCAGGTTGGGTGGGGCTTGGAAGATGTGTCCCATCCCTGGAGGTGGTTCAAGACCAGGTTGGATGAGGCTTGGAGCAACCTGGGTCTGGTAGGAGGTGTCTCCCATCCTTGGAGGTGGTTCAAGACCAGGTTGGATGGAGCTTGGAAGATGTCTCCCATCCCTGGAGATGATTCAAGACCAGGTTGGATGGGGGTTGGAGCAACCTGGTCTAGTGGAAGGTGCCTCCCATCCTTGGAGATGGTTCTAGGCCAGATTGGACGGGGCTTGGAGGAACCTGGGTCTGGTAGGAGATGTCTCCCATCCTTGGAGGTGGGTTCAAGACCAGGTTGGACGGGGCTTGGAGCAACCTGGGTCTAGTGGAAGGTGCCTCCCATCCCTGGAGGTGGTTCTAGGCCAGGTTGGATGGGGCTTGGAAGATGCCTCCCATCCCTGGAGGTGGTTCTAGGCCAGGTTGGACAGGGCTTGGAGCAGCCTGGGCTGGTGGAAGATGTCTCCCAACCCTGGACGTGGTTCAAGACCAGGTTGGGTGGAGCTTGGAAGATGTCTCCCATCTCTGGAGGTGGGTTCAAGACCAGGTTGGACAGGGATTGGAGCAACCTGGGTCTGGTGGAAGATGTCTCCCAAACCTGGAGGTGGTTCAAGACCAGTTTGGATGGGGCTTGGGGCAACCTGGGTCTGGTGGGAGGTGTCTCCAGTCCCTGGAGGTGGGTTCAAGACCAGGTTGGATGGGACTTGGGGCAACCTGGTCTGGTGGAGGTGTCTCCAGTCCCTGGAGGTGGGTTCAAGACCAGGTTGGGTGGAGCTTGGAAGATGTCTCCCATCCCTGGAGATGGTTCAAGACCAGGTTGGACGGGGCTTGGAGCAACCTGGGTCTGGTGGAAGATGTCTCCCAACCCTGGAGATGGTTCAAGACCAGGTTGGACGGGGCTTGGACCAACCTGGGCTGGTGGAAGATGTCTCCCATCCTTGGAGGTGGGTTCAAGACCAGGTTGGACAGGACTTGGGGCAACCTGGGCTGGTGGAGGTGTCTCCAGTCCCTGGAGGTGGGTTCAAGACCAGGTTGGGTGGAGCTTGGAAGATGTCTCCCATCCCTGGAGATGGTTCAAGACCAGGTTGGATGGGGCTTGGAGCAACCTGGGCTGGTGGAAGGTGCCTCCCATCCCTGGAGCTGGTTCTAGGCCAGGTTGGACGGGGCTTGGAGCAGCCTGGGCTGGTGGAAGACGTCTCCCAACCCTGGACGTGGTTCAAGACCAGGTTGGGTGGAGCTTGGAAGATGTTTCCCATCCCTGGAGCTGGTTCTAGGCCAGGTTGGACTGGGCTTGGAGCAACCTGGGTCTGGTGGAAGATGTCTCCCAAACCTGGAGGTGGTTGAAGACCAGTTTGGACGGGGCTTGGAGCAACCTGGGTCTGGTGGGAGGTGTCTCCCATCCCTGGAGGTGGTTCAAGACCAGATTGGATGGGGCTTGGAAGATGTCTCCCATCCTTGGAGATGATTCAAGACCAGGTTGGACGGGGCTTGGAGCAACCTGGGTCTGGTAGGAGGTGTCTCCAGTCCCTGGAGGTGGGTTCAAGACCAGGTTGGATGGGACTTGGAGCAACCTGGTCCTGATGGAAGGTGTCTCCCATCCCTGGAGGTGGGTTCAAGACCAGGTTGGGTGGAGCTTGGAAGATGTCTCCCATCCCTGGAGATGATTCAAGACCAGGTTGGATGGGGTTTGGAGCAGCCTGGGCTGGTGGAAGATGTCTCCCATCCTTGGAGGTGGTTCAAGACCAGGTTGGATGGGGCTTGGAGCAACCTGGTCCTGATGTAAGGTGTCTCCCATCCCTGGAGGTGGGTTCAAGACCAGATTGGATGGGGCTTCGAAGATGTCTCCCATCCTTGGAGATGATTCAAGACCAGGTTGGACGGGGTTTGGAGCAACCTGGGTCTGGTGGGAGGTGTCTCCCATCCCTGGAGGTGGGTTCAAGACCAGGTTGGACGGGACTTGGAGCAACCTGGGTCTGGTGGGAGATGTCTCCCATCCCTGGAGCTGGTTCTAGGCCAGGTTGGACGGGGCTTGGAGCAGCCTGGGCTGGTGGAAGATGTCTCCCAACCCTGGAGGTGGGTTCAAGACCAGGTTGGGTGGAGCTTGGAAGATGTCTCCCATCCCTGGAGCTGGTTCTAGGCCAGGTTGGACAGGGCTTGGAGCAACCTGGGTCTGGTGGAAGATGTCTCCCAAACCTGGACGTGGTTCAAGACCAGGTTGGGTGGAGCTTGGAAGATGTTTCCCATCCCTGGAGCTGGTTCTAGGCCAGGTTGGACAGGGCTTGGAGCAACCTGGGTCTGGTGGAAGATGTCTCCCAAACCTGGAGGTGGTTGAAGACCAGGTTGGATGGGGCTTGGAGCAACCTGGGTCTGGTGGAGGTGTCTCCAGTCCCTGGAGGTGGGTTCAAGACTAGGTTGGACGGGACTTGGGGCAACCTGGTCTGGTGGAGGTGTCTCCAGTCCCTGGAGGTGGGTTCAAGGCCAGGTTGGGTGGAGCTTGGAAGATGTCTCCCAAACCTGGAGGTGGTTCAAGACCAGGTTGGACGGGGCTTGGAGCAACCTGGGCTGGTGGAAGGTGCCTCCCATCTCTGGAGGTGGTTCTAGGCCAGGTTGGACAGGGCTTGGAGCAACCTGGGTCTGGTGGAAGATGTCTCCCAAACCTGGAGGTGGTTGAAGACCAGGTTGGATGGGGCTTGGAGCAACCTGGGTCTGGTGGAGGTGTCTCCAGTCCCTGGAGGTGGGTTCAAGGCCAGGTTGGGTGGAGCTTGGAAGATGTCTCCCATCCCTGGAGGTGGTTCAAGACCAGGTTGGGTGGAGCTTGGAAGATGTCTCCCATCTCTGGAGATGGTTCTAGGCCAGGTTGGACGGGGCTTGGAGGAACCTGGGTCTGGTAGAGGTGTCTCCAGTCCCTGGAGGTGGGTTCAAGACCAGGTTGGATGGGGCTTGGATCATGTCTCCCATCCCTGGAGATGGTTCAAGACACGTTCAGACCCTCAAAACAGCAAATTCCACCCAAATCCTTCTTCCCCCCCCACCCTCTGCCGTTAGATCCGGCCAAAAAAAGCGCTTTCATCACCTCCCTGGTGGTCTAGTGGTTAGGATTCGGCGCTCTCACCGCCGCGGCCCGGGTTCGATTCCCGGTCAGGGAAGGCTTGTTTTATGCCTTAAACTTTCGTTGTTTAGGGTTTTTTTTTTTTAATTTAATTTAATTTATTTCTTTTTTTCTTGTTTTTAAATTCTCTTCGTCTCCTATTTCCTTTCCTTTCCTCTATTTTCTTCCTTTTTTTTTCCTTCTATTTCTCCATTATTTCTTTTCCCTTCCGTTTCTTCCCCCGCCCCTTTTTCCCCGCCCCTTTTTTCTCCCCCCCTTCCCCCCCTTCCCCCCCCTTTTCCTCCCCCCTCCTTTCCCCCCCCTTTCCCCTCTCTTTCCCCCTCTTTTTACCCCCCATTTTCCCTTCCCCCCCTTCCCTCCCCCCCGTTTCCCTCCCGCTTTTCCCCCCTCCCTTCCCCCTCCTTCTCCCCCCCCTTTTGCCCCCCCTTTTCCTCTTCCTTTTTCCTCCCCCCTCCTTTTTTCCACCCCCTTTCCCTTCCCTTCCCCCACTTTTTCCTTCCCCCCTCCCTCTCCCCTTTCCCCCCCTTTTCCCCCCTTCCCCCTCCTTTTCCCCCTCCTTTTTCCTCCTCCCTCTTTTTCCTCCCCCCCTTTTCACCCCCCTTTTTTCCCCTCCCTTTCCCCCCACATTCCCCCCCCTTTTCCCCCCACATTTCCCCTTCCCCCCTTTTTCCTTCCCCCCCTTTCCCCCCCTTTTTTCCTCCCCCCTTTCTCCCTTCCCCCCCCCTTTTTGCCTCCCCTTTTTCCTCCCCCCCTTTTCCTCCCCCCTTTTCCCCCTCTTTTCCTCCCCTTTTCCCCCCCTTTCCCCCCTCTTTTTCCCCCCCAGTTTCTCCCCCCCTTCCCCCCCTTCCCCCCCTTTTCGCTCCCCCCCTTCCCTCCCCTTTTTCCCTTCCCCCTTTTTTCCTCCCCCCCTTTTCCCCCCTCCTTTTCCCCCCCCTTTTCTCCCCCCCTTCCCTCCCCCCTTTTTCCTCCTCCCCTTCCCCCCCTTTCCCCCTCCTTTCCCCTCCCCCCTTCCCCCCCCCCCGTTTTTCCTCCTCCTTTTTTCCCCGCCCCTTTGTCTCCTCCCCCCTTCCCCCCCCTTCCCTTCCCCCCTTCCCCTCCCCCCTCTCTTCCCAGCTGCACCATCCCCTTTTATCGCAGCGCCCGGCTAGCTCAGTCGGTAGAGCATGAGACTCTTAATCTCAGGGTCGTGGGTTCGAGCCCCACGTTGGGCGGTTGCGTTTTTATTTTTTTTTCCCCCCAAAAAATTAAATTTTGGGTCCGTTTCGGGCAATTGGGAGCCCCAACGCTGGGAGCCCTCACGGGAGAAGGGAGTTTTGGGGGGATTCAGGGTGATTTTCCCTTTTTTCCGAAAGGGAGCCTTTTTTCTCACCTTTTTCCATCGTTTTTTTTCCGCTCTTTTAAATCCTTCAGCCTCGGAAGATTCCCCAGATTCCTCCTCGCTCTCATCTCGAGCCCCAGAATTCCCTTATTTATTATTTATTATGGCTTATATTATATAAACTATACGTATTATTTCTAAATTATAGCTATTATTTATCAAATATACCTATTACTTATAAATTATCTACATTATTTGTCGTAATATTGTTATTTATAAAGACTTTATGCAGCCTTTTGAGCCCCCTCCAGATGGGAAAATAATAAAGAATAGGCAATAATAGCATAAATAATGAAGATAATAGTAATAAATATTGATAATAGTAATAAATATTGATAATAGTAATATATATTGATAATAGTAATAAATATTGATAATAGAAAATGAATGTCGAGAATAAAATTAAATATTGAGAATGAAATTAAATGTTGAGAATGAAATTAAATGTCGATAACGAATATTGAGAATAAAATTAAATATCGACGGGCGAATAAAATGTTAATAATAAAATAAATAAGAATATCAATAGTAAAATAAGAATATCAATGATAAAATAAGACTATTAAGGATAAAATAAGGACATTAACGATAAAATAAGAATTTTAATTACAAGATAAGGCTACGAATAATGAAATAAATAATAAGAATGAAAATAAATAAATAGTAGAAGGTTATAAAATAAATAGGAGCAAATCCGACCCCGGGGGGGAGGAGAGAAAACGCTACGAAACGTTCTCGAAGCGAATAAAACCCCCGAGAAATCCACGTTCTTCACTTTTCAGGGATAAATATAAGGGGGGGGGGGAGGAAAATAGTTAATATCCCGTTTTCTTCTATTTAATGTCCTCCCTTGAGAGCGTCCCCCTTTTTTGGGGGGGGGTCGGAAACCCCGTTTCTGGAGGGCGTGTGGTTCCACCAGTTGCGGCGGGTTCTTGGGGCACCTCGAAGGCCCAAGGTGGGGGGCGAGGGGGGGGGGGGGATGGGGGGGTGTCTACCCCGTATCCCATCAAGGCCAAGCTTTTTTTGGCTCCCCGGGGAGGTTCAAGGCCCCCCCCCCCCCCATATCCGTGGTCGGAAGGAAGCTCAACCAGCCCCGTCCGTTGGCTTGAAGACCACGGTTTTGGCCGCTCCATGGAGAAGCTCAGCTGAGGGAAAAGCTGGAGAAGAAAATCAAACACCCCCCCCCAAAAGAAAAACCACCCCTAAAACCTCCAAAAATGGAGGGGAGAGAAGCCCGAACTCCTTTCTTCTTCTGCAAAGTCCTACTTGGAACCTTGGGAGAAGCGGGCTCCAGGATGAGGTGAAGGTCTCCCACCCCTCGCCTTCTCTCGTCCATGGAAAACCTGTTCCTGGTGGGACAAATCCCTGGGTTTAAACACAGGGAGGGGGGAGAGAGGGAGGGTTGGGACCCCAAAAATGGGTCGAGGAGCATCCTTCTCCCCCTGTTCCGGGGAAGGAACCCCCCCGCCCCTAGATTTAGGTGGTCTGAAGAAGGGGAGAAGGTTGGTTGTAGGGTCTGTTAAAATGTGCCTCTTGGGTGGGTGGGGGGGGGACACACACGGGTCCTTTTCGGGGGCGGTTTCTCTGCACGAAGAGACTCGGTGTCCCCAGAAGGTCTCTCCGGGACCGGGCGAGGAGCCGTTTGTTTGCCCAGGTGCGAGAGGGAACACCTCGTTCCCACCAAACAATGAGCGTCCCCTCAACCCAAGGTCGTTCAGGTCCCGGGTCCAAGCCCAAGGAGACACAATAAAATGGGTGGGGACGCGCCCGGCCGGACGCTCGGACCACAGAGGGGGACACAGAGAGGTAAGAACCCCTTTTTTTTTGGGGGGGGGGGTGTCTGCATTCGGTGTCCGCCGGCTCCATCCCAACCTTCAGGAGAAGACCTTCCGCTCCTTCAAAACTCCCCCATTTTTCTACTCGTAAAACCCAGCGTTTTGGCTCCGTCGGCACCAAATTTACACTTTTCCGCCAGAAAAATCATGAAAATAGAGCATTTTTTTAAGAGCCCGGCTAGCTCAGTCGGTAGAGCATGAGACTCTTAATCTCAGGGTCGTGGGTTCGAGCCCCACGTTGGGCGCTGGCTGTTTTCTTTTTCTTTTTGCCCCAAATCCGCCCATTTTTAGCGACGGCCAATCGCCGGCGCCGTCTAATCGTCTCAAAAAAAAAAAAAAAAAAAGAAATTTAGGGGTTCTTTTTTAAATCATAAAGTCAGTTTATTCATTTGGGAGAGCACTTGGAAGCACGGCGATTAAATTTAGCAGAGCAGAAAGGGTGGAATTGCCTCTATTTCTAAATATTTCTAAATAATAGCTATATTATAACCCTTTTTTTAAGGTGCTGGGGGGGGGACGGGGGTGTTTCAAGTTTCTCTACTCGTTTTTTGCCCCAAAAAGGGACCTCAAAACCATCCCTACAGTGAGGTTTGGTTGGTTTTTTTTTTTGGCCCGGTTGGTTTCCCTCCCCCTCCCACCCCCGGCTGGAAGGCTGAGGACTGAGGAAAGTCGTTACAGGGATTAATTAACTGCCCGAGCGTCTTCTCGTCCGCAGGTTGGGGTGGAATTGGGAGGTGAAGGATCGACTCCCCCCCTCCCCAAGATGAAGGTGCTCCTGGTGGGGTTGACCCTCCTCTTGTGCATCGGGGTCGGTAAGTGGAAGGTCGAGGGGAACCGGGTGATGGGAAACATCTCGGTGGGGGTTGTTGGGGTGGATCTCACCAAGCTCTTGAGGTCCCTTGGTGTGACCCGGGTGTCACCTGCCCCCCCCCCTCCCCCTCCCCGCCACCGTTCTCTTCCTTTACTTGGGTCCAAAATGGCTTTTCCACTCGAGATCCAAAGAGGTCTCCCCTGGGCCAGGAGCTTCTGCCGTAGGGTGTTGGATCCTGGGGGTAGATGTCCACCTTCTCTGCCCCAGAGAGCTCGCTGTGGAGGAACCTCACCCCACACCCACGTTTCTTCTCCGTGGGGCTGCGGTTTGGTTTGTTCGCCCAACTCCACGTCCTCAAAGCTCTCCCAAGAAGGGTGAGGTCTCCACAAGCACCATGTTCCTCTCCCCCCACCCCACCCCACCCCGCAGATGAGGGCTCTCTGATAGCGAAGGTGACCCTTGGTGGGCTCCACATCTTCTCCGGGGTCACCTCCAGCTTATTCTAAGGGGGGGGGGGGGGTGGGTGTTTGAAGGGCTCCCCAAAGTTCATCGCTTCTTCTCGCTTTGCCGCAGCGGAGGCTCTTCAATGCAAAGTCTGCAAGTACAAGCTCCCCTTGGTGGGATGTTTCCGGGGAGCCAATGAGACCACCTGTGAGAGGAGAGAGAAATGCGCCATCATCAAAACCTCCCTGGGTGAGCGGAGCGTGCGGCTGGGGGGGTCCAAACCACGTATTTCCTTTCGGTTGGGGGTTCTCCTCGTCCTTCGGAGAAGTCAGTTGGTTCGCAGGTGGCCACGAGGGACCTGAAGGTGGGAAAGGGCTGAGGCGAGGGCTCAGATTCCTCCTCTCCATGGAGGTTGCCCTATTTATGGTCCAAAAATGTCCATTTTCCCCGAATCATGGACTGGAAGGGATTGGGAGGAACCTTTGGAGGTCATCTCGTCCAACCACCCCCTATTTATGGTCCAAAAATGTCCATTTTCCCCGAATCATGGACTGGAAGGGATTGGGAGGAACCTTTGGAGGTCATCTCGTCCAACCTCCCCCTATTTATGGTCTAAAAAAAGCCCCTTTTCCCCAAATCACAGACTGGAAGGGGCTGGGAGGGACCTTTGGAGATCATCTCGTCCAACCACCCCCTATTTATGGTCCAAAAAAAGCCCCTTTTCCCCAAATCACGGACTGGAAGGAGTTGGAAGGGACCTTTGGAGGTCATCTCGTCCAACCACCCCCTATTTACGGTCCAAAAAAAGCCCCTTTTCCCCAAATCACAGACTGGAAGGGGCTGGGAGGGACCTTTGGAGATCATCTCATCCAACCTCCCCCTATTTATGGTCCAAAAAAAAGCCCCTTTTCCCCAAATCACGGACTGGAAGGAGTTGGAAGGGACCTTTGGAGATCATCTCGTCCAACCACCCCCTATTTACGGTCCAAAAAAAAGTCCCTTTTCCCCAAATCACGGACTGGCTGGGGTTGGAACGGACCTTTGGAGACCATCTCATCCAACCACCCCCTATTTACGGTCCAAAAAAAGCCCCTTTTCCCCAAATCACAGACTGGAAGGGGCTGGGAGGGACCTTTGGAGGTCATCTCATCCATCCACCTCCTATTTATGGTTCAAAAAAAGCCCCTTTTCCCCAAATCACGGACTGGAAGGAGTTGGAAGGGACCTTTGGAGGTCATCTCGTCCAACCACCCCTTATTTATGGTCCAAAAAAGGCCCTTTTTCCCTGAATCATGGACTGGCCAGGGTTGGAAAGGACCTTTGGAGATCATCTCGTCCAACCACCCCTTATTTATGGACAAAAAAAAGGTCCCTTTTGCCCGAATCACGGACTGGCCAGGGTTGGAAGAAACCTTTGGAGATCATCTCATCCAACCTTCCTGCCAGAGCAGGCTCACCAAAAGCAGGTTGGGCAGGAATTAAATATTTCCAGAGCTTTTTTAGGTCAAGGAGAGACTCCGGTCTCCCAAAGAACCCCGTGGGAGTTTCAGTCCGTGGGTGCACGTGCCTCATTTAGCACTTTCCCTTAATTAAACCAAGAGAGGTGGGACCTCCCTTGGGTGCTGGTAACGGAAGGGGGTGGCGACTCCAAAACCCACCGCGAATTGTTATTTTTTTTATCGGTTTAGTGCTTTTTTTGTTGTTTTTTTTTCTTCTCCACCACCCTCCGCAGGGAAGGTGACCCTCTACTACCAGCAAGGCTGCACCTCGGCCATGAACTGCGGCCGGCAACGGGCCTCCGACGCCGAATCCCGCCTGACCTCCAGCTATTCCTGCTGCGAGACCGACCTCTGCAACGAGGAGTGGGGAGAGGACCCCACGGATTAACCCCACCCCCACCCCAGGGCTGGGACCCCGGTGGTTCCATCCACGTCAAGGCTGTTGAGTTCCTCCTTCCAATTAAGCCTCGAGGGCGATTAGCGCCCTCAATTAGGATGGGTGAGGGCATCTTCTGGCCCCATGGTGTTGCGGCTCCAGCAATAAACCGGCAGTGGGATTCGGCTCCTCCACGTGGTTTTTTTTCTTCTCCAGGCAGATGTTCCTCTCAACAGCTCCTCGGCCTCTACGTTCCTGGGGGTCTGGAACCTAATCCCCCGCTGCTAAAAAAAAACCCAAGGTGCTTGCCCCTGGTGGCATCCCATTTATTTTTAGGTTTAGTTTTATTTTCCTACGGTGCGGGGCTGGGACCTCCTTGGCCAGGACCTTCTTGGCCGGGGCCTCCTTGACTGAGGCCTCCTTGGCCAGAGTCTCCTTGGTCAGAGCCTCCTTGGCCAGAGCCTCCTTGATCAGGACCTCCTTGACCAAGGCCTCCTTGACCAAGGCCTCCTTGACCAGGACCTCCTTGGCCGGGACCTCCTTGGCCGAGACCTCCTTGACCGAGGCCTCCTTGACCAAGGCCTCCTTGACCAGGACCTCCTTGGCCGGGGCCTCCTTGACCGGGGCCTCCTTGACCAGGACCTCCTTGGCCGGGGCCTCCTTGACCAAGGCCTCCTTGGCCGGGACCTCCTTAACCAAGGCCTCCTTGGCCAGGATCTCTTTGGCCGAGGCCTCCTTGGCCAGGACCTTTGCACCAAGGGTTGTGAAGGAAGAGCTTCAGGAAGCCAAGAGAAATAAGGGCCGTGTCTATCTAAGAGAAAAATAGGTATTTATTTCACCCCTAGGAACCCAAAATTCC
Source organism: Numenius arquata (assembly GCF_964106895.1). NCBI lineage: Eukaryota > Metazoa > Chordata > Aves > Charadriiformes > Scolopacidae > Numenius > Numenius arquata. The sequence goes on from NW_027414095.1 coordinate 18,898, forward strand.
CTCGCTAGAAGGAAGGTGGGTCAACCACCAAGCGTAGGCAATAAACGGGCCTTCAGGAGGTACCCAAGTCCCGCTCTTGGCTTGGGGTGGAACCTAAAGGAGCTCGATGGGTTCGGCTGGCTCCGGTTTTGGGGTGAGAAGAAGGGGATTTTGGTGCAGGACGGGGGACGGCTCGCACGTGTCCTACCTGGAAGCGCAGGGAGGAGAGCATGAACGTGCCGGGCCAAGGAAGCCCTGGCCAAGTTGGTCCCGGCCAAGGAGGTCCCGGCCAAGGAGGTCCCAGCCAAGGAGGTCCTGGCCAAGGAGGTCCCGGTCAAGGACCCAACACGGGTCAAAACCCCAAAGGACGATCAACCTCCTGGGTAATTTGGTATCGAAAGCCCGTCCTGCAGGAAATCGTGATATCGGGGTTGAATTTTTCCCCTGTCCCCCCCCTTTTTCTGGGTGTCCCGGCCTCTCCTTCTCCTCAACAAGCCGCCCACGGTAGGTGGGAGATGTTCCTGCAGGAGATGAGATGTTCCTGCAGGAGATGAGATGTTCCTGCGGGAGATGATGAGATGTTCCTGCCCTTCTTCGCACGCTGGTCCCTCAAAGAGGAGGCGGGAGGTGACTCGTGGATGGGTTTGGAGGAGGGATGGAGGTTCCCCACCCACCCCCCCCCACCCCGGCTCCTCCGGGCGGAGAGACGGAGGCTTTGGAGAGGGTTCAAGGGCCGCGGAGAAAACCCCGTGGAGAAGGTCGGGGCTTGGGGAACAGGTGGAGGGAGGTGCTGGAAAGACGATCCTGGCTGTGGGCAGGGAGCTTTGGCACGGAGGAGGAGGAGGAGGAGGAGGAGAGCGGAGCCCTGGAGAGGCTGGGGAGGAAGAGGAGAAGGAGGAGGAGGAGGAGGAGAAGGAGGTCGGTGGGTGCCCAGGATAGATGCCACCATGGGGGAGGGGAAGGAATGGTAAGTGAGATGGAGAAGGGAAGGAGGGAGGGGGGGGGGGGGGGGGGGGGGGGGGGAGGGGGTGACAGAGGGGACAACCAAGGGTTGGGAAGGAGCAGGAGCTTCCAGAGGCACCCAAATGTGGGAGGTACCCAGGGCCGGGGCCGGTTTTCTCCCTCGGGGGGCAACGGAGAGAGGGCCGGGGGTCACCTCCAGCTGGAAGCCCTCGGCCACCAGGCTCCTGGCCCCGCCGGCCCCTTCCCACTCCTTTCCCGGGCCCAAAGTGGGGAGACTGGGGAGGACGCCCCTCTCCTACGCCTCCGCTCCCAGGTAGGTGGGGTGACCGTGGGGCAGGGGGAGGGTGGTGGGGTGCTCTCGTCCGTCCGTCCGTCCCGATGTCCTGATGTCCTCTGTCCTTCTTTTTTTTCCCCCCTCCCCCAAAAAAGGGGTTGTTTTTTTCCCACCTTTTTCTCCTCCTGCTTCCATCCAGGTGTCACGCTCTTCTTTATTTTTAATTTTCTTCGCTATTTACGAACCTCTGGAGAACGTGGAGGGGAGGGGGGAAGGGGGGGGGGGGGTCTTCTCTCCATCCCACCGTCCTCCCGAAAAAAAAAAAATAATAAAAACCCCAAACCCACCCAAACCCCCCCCGATTTGCCTTAATTTACAGCTCCGGGAAGGGATTTTCCCTTCTCTAGGGAGCGACGGCCGGGTGGGTGTCACCGTAAATCCACGAGGAGGAGAAAGGAGGGGAGGGAAGGGGGGGGGGAGGCGGATAAATATATATAAATAATATAAATATATAAATATCCACCAAAGGTGGCGAAAAAACCCCTTTTTCCACGGGGAAAAAGGAGTAAATTAGGCGTAAAAACGGCTCCATACGGAATATGTCGGGATTTTTGTCCGTACATACATATGGGCCTCTATATGTATGAGTCCGGGTGCGAATATATACATATAAAAATATATATATATATATATTCTACTTGTCGGAGTCGTTTGTTCCGTGTTATTTCCCATCGTGACCCCCTACCGCGAACGGGAAAGCCTTCGAAAAGCCCTAGTTTTGGGAAAGCCTTCGAAAAACCCTAGTTTTGGGAAACCTTTCAAAAACCCTAGTTTTGGAAAACTCTTCGAAAAACCCTAGTTTTGGGAAAGCCTTCGAAAAACCCTAGTTTTGGGAAACCCTTTGAAAACCCCTCATTTTGGGAAAGCCTTTGAAAAACGCTAGTTTTGGGAAACCCTTCAAAAAAACCTCGTTTTGGGAAACCTTCAAAAACCCTAGTTTTGGGAAAGCCTTCGAAAAAACCTCGTTTTGGGAAACTCTTCAAAAAACCCTAGTTTTGGGAAACCTTTTGAAAACCCCTAGTTTTGGGAAAGCCTTCAAAAAAACCCCATTTTGGGAAAGCCTTCAAAAAACCCTAGTTTTGGGAAAGCCTTCGAAAAACCCTAGTTTTGGGAAACCTTCGAAAAACCCCCATTTTGGGAAAGTCTTCGAAAAAACCCCGTTTTGGGAAACCCTTTGAAAAACCTTCATTTTGGGAAAGCCTTCAAAAAACCCTGGTTTTGGGAAACCCTTTGAAAAACCCTCATTTTGGGAAAGCCTTTGAAAAACGCTAGTTTTGGGAAACTTCAAAAAAACCCTAGTTTTGGGAAACCATTCGAAAAAACCCCATTTTGGGAAACCTTTTGAAAAACCCTAGTTTTGGGAAAGCCTTTGAAAAACCCTCATTTTGGGAACCCTTTGAAAACCCCTAGTTTTGGGAAAGCCTTCGAAAAACCCTAGTTTTGGGAAACCTTTCAAAAACCCTAGTTTTGGGAAACCCTTCAAAAAACCCTAGTTTTGGGAAACCCTTTGAAAAACCCTAGTTTTGGGAAAGCCTTCGAGAAACCCTAGTTTTGGGAAAGCCTTCGAAAAAAAACCTCATTTTGGGAAACCTTCAAAAACCCTAGTTTTGGGAAAGCCTTCAAAAACCCTAGTTTTGGGAAAGCCTTCAAAAAACCCTAGTTTTGGGAAACCTTTCAAAAAAAAACTAGATTTGGGACACCAGGACTAATGGGAAACCCTTCAAAAAACCCCCATTTTGGGAAACCCTTCAAAAAAACCTAGTTTTGGGAAACTCTTCGAAAAACCCTAGTTTTGGGAAACTCTTTGAAAAACCCTAGTTTTGGAAAACTCTTCAAAAAATCCTAGTTTTGGGAAAGCTTTCGAAAAACCCTAGTTTTGGGAAACTCTTCGAAAAACCCTAGTTTTGGGAAACCCTTTGAAAATCCCTAGTTTTGGGAAACCCTTCAAAAAAAACCCATTTTGGGAAAGCCTTCAAAAAACCCTAGTTTTGGGAAAACTCTTCGAAAAACCCTAGTTTTGGAAACCCTTTGAAAAAACCCCATTTTGGGACACACGGACTAACGGGAAACCCTTTGAAAAAAACTAATTTTGGGAAAGCCTTCGAAAATCCCTAATTTTGGGAAACCCTTCGGAAAATGCTAGTTTTGGGAAACCCTTCAAAAAACCCTCATTTTGGGACACCTGGACTAACGGGAAACCCTTCAAAAAACCCTAGTTTTGGGAAACTCTTCGAAAAACCCTAGTTTTGGGAAACCCTTTGAAAAACCCTCATTTTGGGAAACCCTTTGAAAAACGCTAGTTTTGGGAAACCCTTCAAAAAAACCTCGTTTTGGGAAACCTTCAAAAACCCTAGTTTTGGGAAACCTTTCAAAAACCCTAGTTTTGGAAAACTCTTCAAAAAATCCTAGTTTTGGGAAAGCTTTCGAAAAACCCTAGTTTTGGGAAACTCTTCGAAAAACCCTAGTTTTGGGAAACCCTTCAAAAATTCCTAATTTTGGGAACCCTTCGAAAATCCCTAATTTTGGGAAACCCTTCGAAAAAATGCCATTTTGGGAAACCCTTTGAAAAACCCTAGTTTTTGGGAAACTCTTCGAAAATCCCTAATTTTGGGAAACCCTTCGAAAAACCCCCGTTTTGGGAAACCCTTGGGATTTCTCTCCCGGTGCCTCCAAGGGGGGGGGAAGATCTCCACTTGGAGACATTCCCGGGAGACGCTGGACGATCCCCCCCCACCCCCCCCAACCCCCCCCAAAATCCTGAGCTTCATCCCGATGGATTTGGGAGACTCCCCCCCCCCCCCCCCCGATTTGTGTGTGTCCCCCCCCCCCGTGTCCCCTCCCCCCGGTTGGAGATTCCAGGGAAAGCTCAGGCGGTTTCCTGGAGCAGAGCCTGGAGCGGGGGGGGGGAGGGGAAGGGGGAGGGGAAAGGGGGGGGAGGGGGGGGGGGGGAAAGGGGGGGGGGGCACTGGGATGGTGCCTTTGGGCTAAAAATAAAAAATAAAAAATAAAAATAAAAATAAAAATAAAAATAAAAAATATAAATATAAATATAAATATAAATATAAATATAAATATAAATATAAATATAAATAAATATAAATATAAGTATAAAAATAAATATAAGTATAAATATAAATATAAAAATATAAATATAAATATAAATATAAAAATATAAGTATAAAAATAAATATAAGTATAAATATAAATATAAATATAAATATAAATATAAACAAATATAAAAATAAATATAAATGAAAATGAAAATGAAAATAAAAAAGTACAAGTAAAAATAAAAATGAAAATAAAAATAAAAATGAAAAGAAAAATGAAAAGTAAAAAGTAAAAGTAAAAATAAAAATGAAAATAAAAATAAAAATAAAAATATAAATATAAATAAAAATAAAAATAAAAAAGTAAAAGTGAAAATAAAAATAAAAATGAAAATAAAAAAGAAAAAGAAAAAATAAAAATAAAAAAGTAAAAAGTAAAAATAAAAATGAAAATTGAAATAAAAATGAAAATAAAAATAAAAATGAAAATAAAAATAAAAATAAAAATAAAAATAAAAATAAAAATAAAAATAAAAATAAAAATAAAAATAAAAATAAAAATAAAAATGAAAATGAAAAAGTAAAAAGTGAAAATAAAAATAAAAATAAAAAAATAAACAAAAAAGTAAAAATGAAAATAAAAAAAAAGAAAATAAAAATAAAAATAAAAATAAAAATAAAAATAAAAATAAAATAAAATAAAAATAAAAATGAAAATAAAAATAAAAGTAAAAATAAAAATATAAACAAAAAAGTAAAAATGAAAATAAAAATAAAAATGAAAATAAAAAAGAAAAAATAAAAATTAAAAAGTAAAAATAAAAATGAAATTGAAATAAAAATGAAAATAAAAGTAGAAAATAAAAATCAAATTAAAATGAAATGAAAAGAAAAAAGTAAAAATAAAGAAAAAAGTAAAAATAAAGATAAAAGTGAAAATAAAAATGAAAATTGAAATAAAAATGAAAATAAAAATAGAAATGGAAATGAGAATAAAAATAAAAATAAAATGAAAATGGAATGAAAATAAAAAAGGAAAAAGTAAAAATAAAAATAGAAATAAAAGTAAAAATAAAAATAAAAATAAAAATATAAATATAAATATAAATAAAAATATAAATATAAACAAAAAAGTAAAAATGAAAATATAAAAATATAAACAACAAAGTAAAAATGAAAATAAAAATAAAAATGAAAATAAAAATGAAAATAAAAAAGTAAAAATAAAAATAAAAATAAAAATAAAAATAAAAATAAAAATGAAAATAAAAGAAAAATAAAAATGAAAATTGAAATAAAAATGAAAATAAAAACAGAAATGAAAATGAGAATAAAGATAAAAATAAAATGAAAATGGAATGAAAATAAAAAAGGAAAAAGTAAAAATAAAAATAAAAGTAAAAATAAAAATAGTGAAAATAAAAGCAAATAAAAGTAAGGATAAGGCAGTACCGTGCGGGTGCCGATCCCGAGGGCGGGAGGTTTTTCCCGGCTCCGGCTCAAATTCATTTCCCTTTTCCCTCCTGCGACCCCCCCCCCCCCCCCCCCCAAAAAAATAAATAATTAATTAAAACCCGAAGAGAAATAAAGAGCCCGGGATTGGGGTTTTTTTTTTTTGGGGGGGGGGGGGAACACACCCCCCCC
>NW_027414096.1:0-12736 GCF_964106895.1 Numenius arquata
ACTTCCCGGAAGTCGCTTCCCCCCCCCCCCCCCGCTCCCGTTTCCGGGAAGCGTTTCCGAGTCCTGGGCGGAACTCGCCGAGCTCCTTTCCGGAGTTTGCGGGAAGTTCTTCCGGAGGGGATTCGAACGCGCGCCGAGGTGTCCCGAAGCTCTACCGGAAAGAGCCGAAGCTGTACCGGAAACACCCGAAGCCCCACCGGAACACCCGAGGTTCTACCGGAAAGAGCCGAAGCTCCACCGGAAAGACCCAGCGCCGTCCCGAGGCGTCCCGAAGCTCTTCCGGAAAGGCCCGACGTTGCCCCGAGGAGACCAGAACCTGTTCCGGAAAGACCCGAACCCTATCCGGAAAGGCCCGAACCTCTTCCGGAAAGATCCGAACACTTTCCGGAAAGACCCGAAGCCTTTCCGAAAGCTCCCGAGGCTTCTCCGGAAGCGCCCGAACCCGTTCCGAGACTGCCCGAAGCCCCTCCGGAGGCGGCCGAACGGGTCGTGCCGGTGCGGAGGCGGCGGGAGCGGGAGGCGATGAAGCGCGGCCGGGGCCGGGCCCGGGGGTAACGCGGCCCCAAAGCAGCGGCCATGGCGGCCAACATGTACCGCGTCGGCGGTGAGCGGGGGCCGGGGGTGGCGGCGGGAGTTGGGGGGGAGACACGGGGTCGGGGCCTCTGAGGGGACGGTGGGGGGTCCCGTGAGGGGATGAGGGGGGTTCGTGAGGGACGGAGGAGGCCGTGAGGGGAAGGGGCGAGGGGGGGGGGTGGGGGGGTGGGTGTCCGGTGAGGGGATTAGGGGGGGGTCCCTGAGGGGAGGGGGGGGGCCCAGGAAAGGAAGGGGGGGGCCCCGTGAGAGGATTGGGGGGGGGGGAGGGGCTGAGGGGAGGCCCGTAAGGGGAATTGGGGGGGGGGGGGGGGGGCGTGAGGGGATTTGGGGGTCCCATAAGGGGAAGGGGGGGTCCATAAGGGGAAAGGGGGGCCCATGAGAGGATTAGGGGGGGCCCTGAGGCGAGGGGAGGCTCATAAGGGGAATGGGGGGGGGGCATGAGGGGATTTGGGGGTCCCCATGAGAGGATTAGGGGGGGCCCTGAGGCGAGGGGAGGCCCGTAAGGGGAAGGGGGGGGGGGGGCCCTGAGGGGATTTGGGGGGTCCGTGAGGAACTGGGGGGGGGGGGGGGGGGGGCGAGAAGGGAGGGGGCGTCCCACAAGGGGAAGGGGGGGGCCCGTGAGGGGATTTGGGGGTTCATTGAGGGATTGGGGGGGGGAGCGTGAGGAGGAGGCAGGTTTGTGAGGGGAAAGGGGGGTGCCCCAGAAGGGGAAGGGGGGGCCCTGAGGCGAGGGGAGGCCCATAAGGGGAATGGGGGGGGCCGTGAGGGGATTTGGGGGTCCCCATGAGAGGATTAGGGGGGGCCTGTGAGAGCATTTGGGGGTCCGTAAGAGAAGTGGGGGGGGGGCGTGAGGGGATTTGGGGGGGCCATGAGGGACTGGGAGGGCCCATGTGAGGAGGGGAGGTCCCAGAAGGGGCAGGGGGGGGCTGTGAGGAAAAGGGGGGGTCCCTGAGGCCTAGAGGTGGTTGACACTTTCCCCCCCCCTTTGTTTGGGGGGATCCCTGGGGGGGGCAATGGCGAGTTGTGACAAGAAGGACCCACAAGGGGGAAAAAAAGGGAGCCCCCATCTCTGGGGGAGGGGGGTGGGGGGGGCCCAACTCATCAAGGGGGGGTCTGTAAGGGGGGGGGAAAGAAAGGGGCTCCCCATGTCCGTGAGGAAAAGGGGGGGGCTGTGTCTGTGAGGAGCAGGGATTGAGGAGGGGGTGTGTGTCCCGTTTTTTTGGGGGGGGCCTGTTTTGGGGCGGTGTGTCCCGTTTTTTTTGGGGGGGGGGCTGTTTTGGGGGTGTGTGTCCCATTTTTGGGGGTTGGAGGGGTCTGTTTTGGGGGGTGGGGACCCCCCCAGGTAACAAACCCCCCCCCTCCTTGTATCTATAATAAGAAGGATATCCCTGTCTCCGTGAGAACTCCCCCATTTTTTTTTAAGAGGAAAAGCCCCCCTTCCCCCCTTTTATTTTTTAGAAGAAAAAGGGGGGGTTATGAAAAGGGGGGGGCTCCTCTCGTTGTGCCCCCCCCCCCCCCCAATTTTTTTGTTCCCTACAGATTATGTGTATTTCGAGAACTCCTCCAGCAACCCCTACCTCGTCCGCCGCATCGAGGAGCTCAACAAAGTAAGTAGACACCCCCCCTCCAAAAAATAAAGGGGGGGGGGGGCGGCGGCTTTCTCCACCCCCCCTCCTCATTTTTATGCCCCCCCCCGACCCCCCCAGACCGCAAATGGCAACGTGGAGGCCAAGGTTGTGTGTCTCTTCCGCCGACGAGACATTTCCAGCAGCCTCAACAGCTTGGCCGACAGCAATGCCCGTGAGTCGGGGTCGGGGGGGGCTCTGGGGGGGGGGCGCTACACCCCAGGGGGGGGGCTCTGGGGGGGTCTGGGGCTGTGTCCTGTCCCCACCCCCCCCCGCCATAGTGTTGGGGTGTGGTGTAGGGGCAGATCCCGGCTTGTTGCTCTTTCTGTCTTGGGGTGCTGCGCCCTAGGGGGGGGCTCTGGGGGGGTGCTGTGCCCCGGGGGGGCACTCGGGGGGGGCCGCTACACCCCAGGGGGGGGCTCTGGGGCTGTCCCCCCCCCCGCCATAGTGTTGGGGTGTGGTGTGGGGGCAGATCCTGGCTTGTTGCTCTTTCTGTCTTGGGGTGCTGCGCCCTGGGGGGGGGGCTCTGGGGGGGTGCTGTGCCTCGGGGGGGGTGCTGTGCCCCGGGGGGGGGATCTGGGGCTGTCTCCTCCCCCGCCATAGTGTTGGGGTGTGGTGTGGGGGCAGATCCTGGCTTGTTGCTCTTTCTGTCTTGGGGTGCTGCACCCTGGGGGGGGGCTCTGGGGGGGGTGCTGTGCCTCTGGGGGGGTGTTGTGCCCCGGGGGGGCACTCGGGGGGGGGCGCTACCCCCCGGGGGGGGGCTCTGGGGCTGTCCCCCCCCCCCGCCATAGTGTTGGGGTGTGGTGTGGGGGCAGATCCCGGCTTGTTGCTCTTTCTGTCTTGGGGTGCTGCGCCCTGGGGGGGGGCTCTGGGGGGGTGCTGTGCCTCGGGGGGGGTGCTACACCCTGGGGGGGGGCGCTCTGGGGGGGTGTCCCGCTTGGGGGGCCCCCAGGGATTTTTCCCACATGTGTGAGCCGGGCTTTGCTTCCCCCCCCCCCCCTTCCCTTTCCTTTATTACCTCCCCCCCCCGCCACGGCTTGGGGTGCTGCCAAAATCCACGGAGGAGAGGGGGGGATGGGGGCGAGGAGGGGGGGGGGCTGTTGGGAGAACAATGCACCTCCCAGCTTGATGGTGGAGGGGTGGGGGGGGCCCCCTTTTTTTTTTTTTTTGAACCCCCCCAGGAGAATTCGAGGAGGAATCCAAACAACCCACCATGACGGAACAGCAGCGGCACCAGCTCAAACACCGGGAGCTTTTCCTCTCCCGACAGTTCGAATCCCTGCCCGCCACCCACATACGGTACATTTTAACATTGGGGGGGGGTCGCTGGGGGGGGGGTGGGGTGGGCAACACCCTGACCCCCCCCCCTGCCGCGAACTCCCCCCCCCCTTTTTTTTCTACCCCACAGCGGGAAGTGCAGCGTCACCCTCCTCAACGAGACCGACATCCTCGGGCAATACCTGGAGAAAGAGGTGAGCCCCAAAACCCCCCTTCCCCTTAAATTTTTTGAGGGGGGGGGGGAATTTTGACCCCTCCCTCACCTAGCTGACCCCCCCCCCCCCCCTTTTTTTTTGGCCTCCCCCAGGATTGTTTTTTCTACTCCTTGGTGTTCGACCCCGTCCAGAAAACCCTCTTGGCCGATCAGGGCGAGATCCGGGTGGGCTGCAAATACCAAGCAGAAATCCCCGACCGACTGGCTGAAGGTTTTTTTTTTGGGGGGGGGGGGGGTGTTTTAATTCTGTTTATTTTCTGGGGGAGGGAGTGGGGGGAGGGGGATTAAATTTAAAATACCCCCCCCCACCCAGGGGAATCGGACAACCGCAACCAGCAGAAGATGGAGATGAAGGTGTGGGACCCCGACAATCCCTTGACAGACCGGCAAATCGACCAGTTCCTGGTGGTGGCCCGGTGAGTTGAGGGGGGGTCAAGAAAATTTGGGGGGGGCCCTTACTGACCCCCCCCACCCTTTTTTTTACACCTCCGTCCTTTTTTTTTTACACCCCCCCCCCCCCCTCAAGAGCCGTGGGGACTTTTGCCCGCGCCCTGGATTGCAGCAGTTCCATCCGACAACCCTCCCTCCACATGAGCGCGGCCGCCGCCTCCCGGGACATCACCTTGGTGAGATTTTGGGGGGGGGGGGTTACCAGGACCCCCCCACGCCCCTTGAGACCCCCCCCACCCCAGCGCCCCCCTGTTTCTGCTGCCCTAGGACCCCCCCCCACTCCTCCCTCCCCGAGCGTCCCCTCTATTCCTGCACCCCAGGACCCCCACATATCCCCCCCCCCGCCCTCCCAAGACCCCCCCAGTTTTCCCCCAAACCCCCCACGACCCCCCCAACATCCAGTACCCCCCTACCCCAGTGTCCCCCTACTCCTGCCGCCCCAGAACCCACAAACACACACCCCCAGAACCCTCCCTGTCCCCTCAGGACCCCCCAGTTTCCCCCCACACCCTCCCAGAACCCTCCCCACCCCCCCAGGAGCCCCCCAGATCCCCCCCAACAACCCTCCAGAACCCCCCCGCCCCCCCCCCCCCAGATGCCCCCACGACCCCCCCACGACCCTCTCCACCCCAGCATCCCCCCCATTTCCACTGCCCTAGGACCAACCCCACTCCCCAGAACCCCCTCCCCGAGCGTCCCCTCGACTCCTGCCACCCCAGGACCCCCACATATCCCCCCCACGCCCCCCCAAGACCCCCCCACATCCCAGTACCCCCCCATTCCCCTGTCCCCCCCACTCCTGCCGCCCCAGAACCTACAAACACACCCCTCCAGAACCCTCCCTGTCCCCTCAGGACCCCCCAGTTTCTCCCACCCCCCCAGGACCCCCCCAGATTCACCCCTAGAACCCCCCCAGATCCCCCCCACGCCCCCCCCACCCCAGCATCCCCCCCATTTCCACTGCCCTAGGACTACCCCTGCTCCCAGAACCCCCCTCCCCGAGCGTCCCCCTCGACTCCTGCCACCCCAGGACCCCCCCATGACCCCCCCTTGACCCCCCCCCCCTCCTCTTTTTACCTCCCCCCCCCAGTTCCACGCCATGGACACCCTGCAGCGTAACGGCTACGACCTGGCCAAGGCCATGGCCACCCTGGTGCCTCAGGGGGGGCCGGTGCTGTGCCGGGATGAGATGGAGGAATGGTCGGCTTCCGAAGCCATGCTCTTTGAGGAAGCTTTGGAAAAATACGGGAAAGACTTCAACGACATCCGCAGGACTTTGTGAGTTGGTGGGGGGGGGGGGGCACAATAAAAAGACACACACACACACACACCCCCAGGTGTAAGAAATCTCTCTCCCCCACCCCGTATCCCAGCTCCCTTGGAAGTCTTTGGCCAGCATCGTCCAGTTCTACTACATGTGGAAAACCACCGATCGTTACATCCAGCAGGTAAAAAAAAAAAGGGAAGAGGGGTTTGGGGGGGGGCTCCTACCCCTTGGGGGGGGAGGGGGTGTGTGTGTGTGCTAACGTGAGCCCCCCCCCGCTCCACTTGTCTTACCCCCGTCCCTGCTCGCAGAAGAGGCTGAAGGCAGCGGAGGCGGACAGTAAATTGAAGCAAGTTTACATCCCCACTTAGTAAGTTGGGGGGTGTTTGGGGTTTGTTTAGTTTTTTTTTTGGGAGGGGGGGGCCCCCCTCCTGACCCCCCCACCCTGGTTCTTCTCAGCACGAAGCCCAACCCTAACCAGATCATCTCGGTGGGCTCCAAACCCGGCATGAACGGGGCCGGCTTCCAGAAGGGTTGACCTGCGAGAGCTGCCACAGTCAGTGCTGGGGGGGGGGGGGGGGGACGGGACGTGGGAGGGGGTTCTGGGTGGGTGGGGGGCGCTCCTGGGGGTGTGTGGGGGTCCTGGGGCGGCAGGAGGGGGGGGGGACGCTTGGGGAGGGGGGGGTTCTGGGGGGAGTGGGGGTTATAGGGCAGTGGAAATGGGGGCATGCTGGGGTGGGGGGGGTCCTGGGGGGCGTGGGGGGGGGTCCTGGGGGGGCATGGGAGGGGGGGTGGGGGGGTTCCTGGGGTGGCAGGAGTGGGGGGCGGCGCTGGGGTGGGGGGATGCTGGGGTGGGGGGGCTTGGGAGGTCCTGGGGGGGTGGGGGGCACTCCTTGGGGGTGTGTGGGGGTCCTGGGGTGGCAGGAGTGGGGGGATGCTTGAGGGAGGGGGGTTCTTGGGGTGGCAGGAGTTGGGGGGACGTTGGGGGGATCTCGGGGGGGCTTGGGGGGGGTCCTGGGGGGCATGGGAGGGGGGGTGTAGGGGGTTCTGAGGGGGAGTTGGGGGTCCTGGGGGGGTGTGGGGGGGCTCCTGGGGTGGCAGGAGTGGGGGCGATGCTGGGGTGGGGGGATCCTGGAGTGGTGGGAGTGGGGGACACTGAGGTGGGGGGGGGATCCTGGGGGAGACACTGGGTTGGGGGGGGGTCCTGGGGGGGCCGTGGGGGAGTTTTTGGAGTGACAGGGGGGGGGGGGAACACTGGGGTGGGGGGGTTAATGGGGCAGGAAGTGGGGGGGGGGCGGGCAATAACATAGGGGCTGTGGGGCAGGATGTGGGTCTTGGAGGGCAGGGGGGGTCTCACACCTACCGTATGTCGTCCCTCCCCCCACAGCCACCCAGTCTGCCAGTGGTACGCCTGGGGCCCCCCCAATATGCAGTGCCGCCTCTGCGCCTCCTGCTGGATCTACTGGAAGAAATATGGGGGGCTCAAGACCCCCACCCAGTTGGAGGGGGCGGCCCGAAGCGCCTCGGTGAGCCCCACGGCGAAGGGGGGGGGACACACACACGACACACACAGTCACCCCACTGACCCCCCCCTTGTGTCCCCCACACCACCCCCCACATCTCCAGAGGATGTGGACCTCCCCCCCCAAGCACCCCAGGGCTGGACCCCCCCCACACTGGGGACACCCCTCTCCTCAAACCACCCCACACATCCCCAGGGACCCCCCCCCATATCCCCCCCCCCCTCCCAGCCACCCCAGGGATGCACCCCACACCCCCAGAGACCCCCCCCACACCCCCAGCCACCCCTCTTACCCCACTGGGGAGCCCCCCCTTCCCCCTCCAACCACACTAGGGCTGCACCCCACACCCCCAGAGACCCCCCACACCCCCAGGGGACCCCTTTTGCCCCACTGCGGACCCCCTCAGCACCCCCCAACCACCCCAGGGCTGCACCCCACACCCCCAGAGACCCCCCCACACCCCCAGCCACCCCTCTTACCCCACTGGGGAGCCCCCCCTTCCCCCTCCAACCACACTAGGGCTGCACCCCACACCCCCAGAGACCCCCACACCCCCAGGGGACCCCTTTTGCTCCACTGCGGACCCCCTCAGCACCCCTCAACCACCCCAGGGCTGCACCCCACACCCCCAGAGACCCCCCCACACCCCCAGCCACCCCTCTTACCCCACTGGGGAGCCCCCCCTTCCCCCTCCAACCACACTAGGGCTGCACCCCACACCCCCAGAGACCCCCACACCCCCAGGGGACCCCTTTTGCCCCACTGGGGACCCCCTCAGCACCCCCCAACCACCCCAGGGCTGCACCCCACACCCCCAGAGACCCCCCACACACCCCCAGCCACCCCTCTTACCCCACTGGGGACCCCCTCCAACCACACTAGGGCTGCACCCCACACCCCCGGAGACCCCCACACCCCCAGGGGACCCCTTTTGCCCCACTGGGGACCCCCTCAGCACCCCTCCCAACCCACCCCCCCTCAAGTCCCCTTCCTCACCAACCTGATCTTTTCTCTTTGTGTGTCTCTGTGTGTGTGTGTGTGTCCGGGGCGGGGGGGCCACTTTTGCAGGAGCCCCATTCTCGGGGTCACCTCTCGCGCCCCGAAGCCCAGAGCCTCTCCCCTTACACCACCACGGCCAGTCGGGCTAAATTACTGGCCAAAAATCGCCAGACCTTCCTGCTCCAAACCACCCGCCTCACCCGCCTGGCCCGTCGCCTCTGCCGCGACGTCCTCCAGCCCCGCCGCGCCGCCCGCCGCCCCTACGCCCCCATCAACGCCAACGCCATCAAGGCCGAGTGTAGGTGACGCTTTTTAGATTGGGGGGGGGTAAACGACACACAGCCAGCCTCCCTCATCCTTACGGCCCCCCCCCTCCCTTTTTTTTCTTCATCGTTCTCTTTTTTTACTCGCCCCCCCCTTCCCTCCCCTCCTCTCCAGGCTCTATCCGCTTGCCCAAGGCGGCCAAGGCTCCTCTCAAGATTCACCCCTTGGCCCGCCTGCCCCTGGCGGCCATCGTTAAGGAGCTGGGTGAGGGGATGGGGTGGAAGGGGGGGGGGAGTGTGTGTCACTTGGGTGGAGGCGGGGGGAGGAGGGGGGGGGCGAAGGGGTGCTTGGGGGGGCACCCAGGGGTGTGGGGAGTCTGGTGTTGGGGATGTACGGGGCGTTGGGGGGGAAGAGGAGGTGTGGGGTGCAGCCCTGGGGTGGCTGTGGGTGCTGGGGGGGGTCCCCGGGGGTGTGGGGTGCAGCCCTGGGAGGGGGCAACAGGGTGCTGGGGAGGGTCCCTGGGGGTGTGGGGTGCAGCCCTGGGGGGGGCAACAGGGTGCTGGGGGGGTCCTTGGGGATGTGGGGGTCCCCAGGGGTGTGGGGAGTCTGGTGTTGGGGATGTACGGGGCGTTGGGGGGGAAGAGGAGGTGTGGGGTGCAGCCCTGGGGTGGCTGTGGGTGCTGGGGGGGGGTCCCCGGGGGTGTAGGGTGCAGCCCTGGGGGGGGCAACAGGGTGCTGGGGGGGTCCTTGGGAGTGTGGGGGTCCCCAGGGGTGTGGGGAGTCTGGTGTTGGGGATGGGGGGGGGGTGTGGAAAAGAGGAGGTGTGGAGTCCCCGGGGGTGTGGGGTGCAGCCCTGGGGTGGCTGTGGGTGCTGGGGAGGGTCCCCGGGGGTGTGGGGTGCAGCCCTGGGGGGGGGCAACAGGGTGCTGGGGGGGTCCTTGGGGATGTGGGGGTCCCTAGGGGTGTGGGGGTCCCCAGGGGTGTGGGGTGCAGCCCTGGGAGGGGCAACAGGGTGCTGGGGGGGGTCCTTGGGGATGTGGGGGTCCCCAGGGATGTGGGGAGTCTGGTGTTGGGGATGTGGGGGGGGGTGGAAAAGAGGAGGTGTGGGGTGCAGCCCTGGGGGGGGCAACAGGGTGCTGGGGGCTCCCTGGGGACCATGGGGGGTCCCTGGGGGCGTGGGGTGCAGCCCTGGAGGGCTGGGGGCTCCTAGAGGTGGGGAGGGGGTACAGGGGGGGGTCCCCAGGGGTGCAGGGTCTGGCCCTAGAGGGTGCTGGGGGGAGTCCTCGGGTGCGCTGGGGGGTGGGGGTCCCTGGGGTTGTGGGGTCCCCCAAGGGCTTGTTGGGCTGGATTTTGGGGCTCTTCCTCGGAGCTGGAGGGGGGGGGTCCTGTGGGGCTGGGGGGAGCTGGGGGGCACCCCCTAACGCAACACACACACCCCCCGAACCCCCCCCCCCCCTTCTCCTCAGCCGCACAGGCCCCCCTGAAGCCGAAGACCCCGCGGGGCACCAAGACCCCCATCAACCGGAACCAGTTGAGCCAGAGCCGGGGACTGGCGGGACTGGTGGGCAAGAGGGGCTACGAAGGGGCGGGCGATGGCCACCGCCCCCCCCGGGTACGGGTACGCACTCCTGGGGGGGCTACCAACATCCCTCCCCTCCATTACGGGGGTACAGGGGGGTGGAGCAGGTGGGGAGTGACAGGGAGAGGGGGCGGGGCCTAGGGGTGATTGACAGGGGGTGGAGCCTATAGGGTGATTGACAGAGGGTGGAGCCTGTTGTGGTTAGGGGCGGGGCCTGTGGGTGATTGACGGGGGTGGGGTGATTGGCAGGGGTGGAGCCTATGGGGTGATTGGCAGGGGGTGGAGCCTATGGGGTAATTACAGGGGAGGAGCCTATGGGGTGATTGGTGGGGGTGGAGCCTATGGGGTAATTAGCGGGGGAGGAGTCTATGGGGTGATTGGCGGGGGTGGAGCCTATGGGGTGATTGGTGGGGGTGGAGCCTATGGGGTGATTGGCGGGGTGGAGCCTATGGGGTGATTGGTGGGGGTGGAGCTATGGGGTAATTAGCAGGGGGTGGAGCCTATGGGGTGATTGGCGGGGGTGGAGCCTATGGGGTAATTAGCGGGGGAGGAGTCTATGGGGTGATTGGCGGGGGTGGAGCCTATGGGGTGATTGGCAGGGGGTGGAGCCTATGGGGTAATTAGCAGGGGGGGGAGCCTATGGGGTGATTGGTGTGGGTGGAGCCTATGGGGTGATTGGTGTGGGTGGAGCCTATGGGTGATTGGCAGGAGGCAGAGCCTATGGGGTGATTGGCAGGGGGTGGAGCCTATGGGGTGATTGGCAGGAGGCAGAGCCTATGGGTGATTGGCAGGGGGTGGAGCCTATGGGGTGATTGGTGGGGGTGGAGTCTATGGGGTGATTGGTGGGGTGGAGCCTATGGGGTAATTAGCAGGGGGGGGAGCCTATGGGGTAATTAGCAGAGGGAGGAGCCTATGGGGTGATTGACAGGGGGTGGAGCCTATGGGGTAATTAGCAGGGGGAGGAGCCTATGGGGTGATTGGTGGGGGTGGAGCCTATGGGGTAATTTGCAGGGGGAGGAGCCTATGGGGTGATTGGCGGGGGTGGAGCCTATGGGTGATTGGTGGGGGTGGAGCCTATGGGGTAATTAGCAGGGGAGGAGCCTATGGGGTGATTGGTGTGGGTGGAGCCTATGGGGTGATTGGTGGGGGTGGAGCCTATGGGGTAATTAGCAGGGGGAGGAGCCTATGGGGTGATTGGCAGGGGAGGAGCCTATGGGGTGATTGGCAGGGGTGGAGCCTATGGGGTAATTAGCGGGGAGGAGTCTATGGGGTGATTGGTGGGGGTGGAGCCTATGGGGTGATTGGCGGGGTGGAGCCTATGGGGTAATTAGCAGGGGGAGGAGCCTATGGGGTGATTGGCGGGGGTGGAGCCTATGGGGTGATTGGTGGGGGGCGGAGCCTGGGAAAAGGGGTGGGACCAACGGCGGGGATGATTGACAGGGGCCTACGGGAACAGCGCTGGCCCTGATTGGTTGAAAAATGGCCCTGATTGGTTGAAAAAGGGGGCCCGGTGGGCGGGCACCTGGGTTGATTGACAAGGCGGGAGGTGGGTGTGTGGGCGGGGCCGGGCTTGGCGGAGGCGGCTTGTGATTGGCCGAGGGGCGGGGCCTGACGCTGCCGCCCAGGTCGGGGGCGGGGCCTTGCCCTTCTCAGCCAATGGGCGCCCCCTGGCGGCCGGACTGCGCGCCGGGCCCCCCCCTGCCAGCAAGAGGCAGAAGCTGAACCCCGCCGACGCCCCCAACCCCGTCGTCTTCGTGGCCACCAAGGACACCAGGTCTGGGAGAAGGGCGGGCTACTGGGTCTGCGGAGGGGGCTACTGGGTCTGGGAGGGGGCTATGGGGCCTGGGAGGGAGGCTACTGGGTCGGGGAGTTGGGCTACTGGGTCTGGGCAGGGGGCTATGGGGCCTGGGAGGGGGGCTACTGGGTCGGGGAGTTGGGCTACTGGGTCTGGGGAGGGGGGCTACTGGGTCGGGGGTTCGGCTACTGGTTCTGGGGAGGGGGCTACTGGGTTGGGGGTTGGGCTACTGGGTCTGGGAGGGGGGCTACTGGGTCAGGGGTTCGGCTACTGGTTCTGGGGAGGGGGCTACTGGTTCTGGGGAGGGGGCTACTGGGTCGGGGGTTGGGCTACTGGGTCTGGGAGGGGGGCTACTGGGTTGGGGGTTCGGCTACTGGTTCTGGGGAGGGGGCTACTGGTTCTGGGGAGGGGGCTACTGGGTTGGGAGTTGGGCTACTGGGTCTGGGAGGGGGGCTACTGGGTCGGGGGTTCGGCTACTGGTTCTGGGGAGGGGGCTACTGGTTCTGGGGAGGGGGCTACTGGGTCGGGGGTTGGGCTATTGGGTCTGGGAGGGGGGCTACTGGGTCGGGGGTTGGGCTACTGGGTCTGGGGAGGGGGCTACTGGGCCGGGGAGTTGGGCTAATGGGTCTGGGAGGGGGGCAACTGGTTCTGGGGAGGGGGCTACTGGGTCTGGGGGAGGTGCAGAGCTGCTGGGAGGGGGGGGGCAGAAAGGGGGGGGGCTCAGTGGGGCTGGGGGGGGGGGGTGTCGATCCGGGGGCCTATGGGGCAGAGTTGGGGGCAGGGGTGGGGGGTGTTATCTCTGGGGTGCCCCCCCCCAACCCCTTTGACACCCCCCCCCCCTAATTTTTGTGTCCCCCCCCCAAAAAAAAGGGCCCTCCGGAAGGCTCTGACGCACCTCGAGCTCCGTCGAGCCGCCCGACGCCCCAACCTCCCCCTCAAACTCAAAGCGGGGCCCCCCCTCAGGACGGGGGGGGCGGCGGGGGGGGGAACGGGAGTGGGGGGCTCCTCTTTACTGACCCCCCCGCTTTCCGTCACCGCCGCCCCCCCCACCGCCCCCACCACCCCCCCCCCAAAACCCCCACCACCCCGCCAGCACCTCGGAACCCATCGTCCTCGAGGACTGACGTGTCCCCCCCCCGACAAAAAACACC
>NW_027414097.1:0-43796 GCF_964106895.1 Numenius arquata
GGTTGTTCTGGCTGCCACCTTGGGTGTGGGAGTCAGCTCCGGACATTCGGCATATTGGAGGCCGGTGCTGGGAAAAAGTGAAAAAAAGGTGCTTTTGAGGATAGGGTGGCCAGGAAAGCCCACAGCCCCAAAGTCTGGGTGGCAATGCAAGTAGTTCCCAGAGGCGTTCATAAAAAGCAAGGGTTGTTCTGGCTGCCACCTTGGCTGTGGGAGTCAGCTCCGGACATTCGGCATATTGGAGGCCGGTGCTGGGAAAAAGTGAAAAAAAGGTGCTTTTCAGGACAGAGTGGCTAGAAAAGCCCGCAGCCCCAAAGTCTGGCTGGCAATGCAAGTAGTTCCCAGAGGCGTTCATAAAAAGCAAGGGTTGTTCTGGCTGCCACCTTGGCTGTGGGAGTCAGCTCCGGACATTCGGCATATTGGAGGCCGGAGCTGGGAAAAAGTGAAAAAAAGGTGCTTTTGAGGATAGAGTGGCCAGAAAAGCCCGCAGCCCCAAAGTCTGGGTGGCAATGCAAGTAGTTCCCAGAGGCGTTCATAAAAAGCAAGGGTTGTTCTGGCTGTCACCTTGGCTGTGGGACCCAGGCCAAGAAGTTCAGCATATTGGAGGCCGGTGCTGGGAAAAAGTGAAAAAAAGGTGCTTTTGAGGATAGGGTGGCCAGGAAAGCCCGCAGCCCCAAAGTCTGGGTGGCAATGCAAGTAGTTCCCAGAGGCGTTCATAAAAAGCAAGGGTTGTTCTGGCTGCCACCTTGGGTGTGGGAGTCAGCTCCGGACATTCGGCATATTGGAGGCCGGTGCTGGGAAAAAGTGAATAAAAGGTGCTTTTGAGGATAGGGTGGCCAGGAAAGCCCGCAGCCCCAAAGTCTGGGTGGCAATGCAAGTAGTTCCCAGAGGCGTTCATAAAAAGCAAGGGTTGTTCTGGCTGTCACCTTGGCTGTGGGAGCCAGGCCAAGAAGTTCAGCATATTGGAGGCCGGTGCTGGGAAAAAGTGAAAAAAAGGTGCTTTTGAGGATAGGGTGGCCAGGAAAGCCCGCAGCCCCAAAGTCTGGGTGGCAATGCAAGTAGTTCCCAGAGGCGTTCATAAAAAGCAAGGGTTGTTCTGGCTGCCACCTTGGGTGTGGGAGTCAGCTCCGGACATTCGTCATATTGGAGGCCAGTGCTGGGAAAAAGTGAAAAAAAGGTGCTTTTGAGGATAGGGTGGCCAGGAAAGCCCGCAGCCCCAAAGTCTGGCTGGCAATGCAAGTAGTTCCCAGAGGCGTTCATAAAAAGCAAGGGTTGTTCTGGCTGTCACCTTGGCTGTGGGAGTCAGCTCCGGACATTCGGCATATTGGAGGCCGGTGCTGGGAAAAAGTGAAAAAAAGGTGCTTTTGAGGATAGGGTGGCCAGGAAAGCCCGCAGCCCCAAAGTCTGGGTGGCAATGCAAGTAGTTCCCAGAGGCGTTCATAAAAAGCAAGAGTTGTTCTGGCTGACACCTTGGCTGTGGGAGTCAGCTCCGGACATTCGGCATATTGGAGGCCGGTGCTGGGAAAAAGTGAAAAAAAGTTGCTTTTGAGGATAGGGTGGCCAGGAAAGCCCGCAGCCCCAAAGTCTGGGTGGCAATGCAAGTAGTTCCCAGAGGCGTTCATAAAAAGCAAGAGGTGTTCTGGCTGCCACCTTGGCTGTGGGATCCAGGCCAGGAAGTTCGGCATATTGGAGGCCGGTGCTGGGAAAAAGTGAAAAAAAGGTGCTTTTGAGGATAGAGTGGCCAGAAAAGCCCGCAGCCCCAAAGTCTGGGTGGCAATGCAAGTAGTTCCCAGAGGCGTTCATAAAAAGCAAGGGTTGTTCTGGCTGCCACCTTGGCTGTGGGAACAAGGCGAGGACGTTCAGCATATTGGAGGCCGGTGCTGGGAAAAAGTGAAATAAAGGTGCTTTTCAGGATAGAGTGGCCAGAAAAGCCCGCAGCCCCAAAGTCTGGGTGGCAATGCAAGTAGTTCCCAGAGGCGTTCATAAAAAGCAAGGGTTGTTCTGGCTGTCACCTTGGCTGTGGGAGCCAGGCCAAGAAGTTCAGCATATTGGAGGCCGGTGCTGGGAAAAAGTGAAAAAAAGGTGCTTTTGAGGATAGGGTGGCCAGGAAAGCCCGCAGCTCCAAAGTCTGGGTGGCAATGCAAGTAGTTCCCAGAGGCGTTCATAAAAAGCAAGGGTTGTTCTGGCTGCCACCTTGGGTGTGGGAGTCAGCTCCGGACATTCGGCATATTGGAGGCCGGTGCTGGGAAAAAGTGAAAAAAAGGTGCTTTTGAGGATAGGGTGGCCAGGAAAGCCCACAGCCCCAAAGTCTGGGTGGCAATGCAAGTAGTTCCCAGAGGCGTTCATAAAAAGCAAGGGTTGTTCTGGCTGCCACCTTGGCTGTGGGAGTCAGCTCCGGACATTCGGCATATTGGAGGCCGGTGCTGGGAAAAAGTGAAAAAAAGGTGCTTTTCAGGACAGAGTGGCTAGAAAAGCCCGCAGCCCCAAAGTCTGGCTGGCAATGCAAGTAGTTCCCAGAGGCGTTCATAAAAAGCAAGGGTTGTTCTGGCTGCCACCTTGGCTGTGGGAGTCAGCTCCGGACATTCGGCATATTGGAGGCCGGAGCTGGGAAAAAGTGAAAAAAAGGTGCTTTTGAGGATAGAGTGGCCAGAAAAGCCCGCAGCCCCAAAGTCTGGGTGGCAATGCAAGTAGTTCCCAGAGGCGTTCATAAAAAGCAAGGGTTGTTCTGGCTGTCACCTTGGCTGTGGGACCCAGGCCAAGAAGTTCAGCATATTGGAGGCCGGTGCTGGGAAAAAGTGAAAAAAAGGTGCTTTTGAGGATAGGGTGGCCAGGAAAGCCCGCAGCCCCAAAGTCTGGGTGGCAATGCAAGTAGTTCCCAGAGGCGTTCATAAAAAGCAAGGGTTGTTCTGGCTGCCACCTTGGGTGTGGGAGTCAGCTCCGGACATTCGGCATATTGGAGGCCGGTGCTGGGAAAAAGTGAATAAAAGGTGCTTTTGAGGATAGGGTGGCCAGGAAAGCCCGCAGCCCCAAAGTCTGGGTGGCAATGCAAGTAGTTCCCAGAGGCGTTCATAAAAAGCAAGAGGTGTTCTGGCTGCCACCTTGGCTGTGGGAGCCAGGCCAGGAAGTTCGGCATATTGGAGGCCGGTGCTGGGAAAAAGTGAAAAAAAGGTGCTTTTGAGGATAGGGTGGCCAGGAAAGCCCGCAGCCCCAAAGTCTGGGTGGCAATGCAAGTAGTTCCCAGAGGCGTTCATAAAAAGCAAGGGTTGTTCTGGCTGCCACCTTGGCTGTGGGAACAAGGCGAGGACGTTCAGCATATTGGAGGCCGGTGCTGGGAAAAAGTGAAAAAAAGGTGCTTTTGAGGATAGAGTGGCCAGAAAAGCCCGCAGCCCCAAAGTCTGGGTGGCAATGCAAGTAGTTCCCAGAGGCGTTCATAAAAAGCAAGGGTTGTTCTGGCTGTCACCTTGGCTGTGGGAGCCAGGCCAGGACGTTCGGCATATTGGAGGCCGGTGCTGGGAAAAAGTGAAAAAAAGGTGCTTTTGAGGATAGAGTGGCCAGAAAAGCCCGCAGCCCCAAAGTCTGGGTGGCAATGCAAGTAGTTCCCAGAGGCGTTCATAAAAAGCAAGACTTGTTCTGGCTGCCACCTTGGCTGTGGGAGTCAGCTCCGGACGTTCGTCATATTGGAGGCCGGTGCTGGGAAAAAGTGAAAAAAAGGTGCTTTTGAGGATAGAGTGGCCAGGAAAGCCCACAGCCCCAAAGTCTGGGTGGCAATGCAAGTAGTTCCCAGAGGCGTTCATAAAAAGCAAGGGTTGTTCTGGCTGCCACCTTGGGTGTGGGAGTCAGGTCCGGACATTCGGCATATTGGAGGCCGGTGCTGGGAAAAAGTGAAAAAAAGGTGCTTTTGAGGATAGGGTGGCCAGGAAAGCCCGCAGCCCCAAAGTCTGGGTGGCAATGCAAGTAGTTCCCAGAGGCGTTCATAAAAAGCAAGAGGTGTTCTGGCTGCCACCTTGGCTGTGGGATCCAGGCCAGGAAGTTCGGCATATTGGAGGCCGGTGCTGGGAAAAAGTGAAAAAAAGGTGCTTTTGAGGATAGAGTGGCCAGAAAAGCCCGCAGCCCCAAAGTCTGGGTGGCAATGCAAGTAGTTCCCAGAGGCGTTCATAAAAAGCAAGGGTTGTTCTGGCTGCCACCTTGGCTGTGGGAACAAGGCGAGGACGTTCAGCATATTGGAGGCCGGTGCTGGGAAAAAGTGAAAAAAAGGTGCTTTTGAGGATAGGGTGGCCAGGAAAGCCCGCAGCCCCAAAGTCTGGGTGGCAATGCAAGTAGTTCCCAGAGGCGTTCATAAAAAGCAAGAGTTGTTCTGGCTGCCACCTTGGGTGTGGGAGTCAGCTCCGGACATTCGGCATATTGGAGGCCGGTGCTGGGAAAAAGTGAATAAAAGGTGCTTTTGAGGATAGGGTGGCCAGGAAAGCCCGCAGCTCCAAAGTCTGGGTGGCAATGCAAGTAGTTCCCAGAGGCGTTCATAAAAAGCAAGGGTTGTTCTGGCTGCCACCTTGGGTGTGGGATTCAGCTCCGGACATTCGGCATATTGGAGGCCGGTGCTGGGAAAAAGTGAAAAAAAGGTGCTTTTGAGGATAGGGTGGCCAGGAAAGCCCACAGCCCCAAAGTCTGGGTGGCAATGCAAGTAGTTCCCAGAGGCGTTCATAAAAAGCAAGGGTTGTTCTGGCTGCCACCTTGGCTGTGGGAGTCAGCTCCGGACATTCGGCATATTGGAGGCCGGTGCTGGGAAAAAGTGAAAAAAAGGTGCTTTTCAGGACAGAGTGGCTAGAAAAGCCCGCAGCCCCAAAGTCTGGCTGGCAATGCAAGTAGTTCCCAGAGGCGTTCATAAAAAGCAAGGGTTGTTCTGGCTGCCACCTTGGCTGTGGGAGTCAGCTCCGGACATTCGGCATATTGGAGGCCGGAGCTGGGAAAAAGTGAAAAAAAGGTGCTTTTGAGGATAGAGTGGCCAGAAAAGCCCGCAGCCCCAAAGTCTGGGTGGCAATGCAAGTAGTTCCCAGAGGCGTTCATAAAAAGCAAGGGTTGTTCTGGCTGTCACCTTGGCTGTGGGAGCCAGGCCAAGAAGTTCAGCATATTGGAGGCCGGTGCTGGGAAAAAGTGAAAAAAAGGTGCTTTTGAGGATAGGGTGGCCAGGAAAGCCCGCAGCCCCAAAGTCTGGGTGGCAATGCAAGTAGTTCCCAGAGGCGTTCATAAAAAGCAAGAGTTTTTCTGGCTGCCAACTTGGGTGTGGGAACAAGGCGAGGACGTTCAGCATATTGGAGGCCGGTGCTGGGAAAAAGTGAAAAAAAGGTGCTTTTGAGGATAGAGTGGCCAGAAAAGCCCGCAGCCCCAAAGTCTGGGTGGCAATGCAAGTAGTTCCCAGAGGCGTTCATAAAAAGCAAGGGTTGTTCTGGCTGCCACCTTGGCTGTGGGAACAAGGCGAGGACGTTCAGCATATTGGAGGCCGGTGCTGGGAAAAAGTGAAAAAAAGGTGCTTTTCAGGATAGAGTGGCCAGAAAAGCCCGCAGCCCCAAAGTCTGGGTGGCAATGCAAGTAGTTCCCAGAGGCGTTCATAAAAAGCAAGGGTTGTTCTGGCTGTCACCTTGGCTGTGGGAGCCAGGCCAAGAAGTTCAGCATATTGGAGGCCGGTGCTGGGAAAAAGTGAAAAAAAGGTGCTTTTGAGGATAGGGTGGCCAGGAAAGCCCGCAGCCCCAAAGTCTGGGTGGCAATGCAAGTAGTTCCCAGAGGCGTTCATAAAAAGCAAGGGTTGTTCTGGCTGCCACCTTGGGTGTGGGAGTCAGCTCCGGACATTCGGCATATTGGAGGCCGGTGCTGGGAAAAAGTGAAAAAAAGGTGCTTTTGAGGATAGGGTGGCCAGGAAAGCCCGCAGCCCCAAAGTCTGGGTGGCAATGCAAGTAGTTCCCAGAGGCGTTCATAAAAAGCAAGGGTTGTTCTGGCTGCCACCTTGGCTGTGGGAGTCAGCTCCGGACATTCGGCATATTGGAGGCCGGAGCTGGGAAAAAGTGAAAAAAAGGTGCTTTTGAGGATAGAGTGGCCAGAAAAGCCCGCAGCCCCAAAGTCTGGGTGGCAATGCAAGTAGTTCCCAGAGGCGTTCATAAAAAGCAAGGGTTGTTCTGGCTGTCACCTTGGCTGTGGGAGCCAGGCCAAGAAGTTCAGCATATTGGAGGCCGGTGCTGGGAAAAAGTGAAAAAAAGGTTCTTTTGAGGATAGGGTGGCCAGGAAAGCCCGCAGCCCCAAAGTCTGGGTGGCAATGCAAGTAGTTCCCAGAGGCGTTCATAAAAAGCAAGGGTTGTTCTGGCTGCCACCTTGGCTGTGGGAGTCAGCTCCGGACATTCGGCATATTGGAGGCCGGTGCTGGGAAAAAGTGAATAAAAGGTGCTTTTGAGGATAGGGTGGCCAGGAAAGCCCGCAGCCCCAAAGTCTGGGTGGCAATGCAAGTAGTTCCCAGAGGCGTTCATAAAAAGCAAGAGGTGTTCTGGCTGCCACCTTGGCTGTGGGAGCCAGGCCAGGAAGTTCGGCATATTGGAGGCCGGTGCTGGGAAAAAGTGAAAAAAAGGTGCTTTTGAGGATAGGGTGGCCAGGAAAGCCCGCAGCCCCAAAGTCTGGGTGGCAATGCAAGTAGTTCCCAGAGGCGTTCATAAAAAGCAAGGGTTGTTCTGGCTGCCAACTTGGGTGTGGGAACAAGGCGAGGACGTTCAGCATATTGGAGGCCGGTGCTGGGAAAAAGTGAAAAAAAGGTGCTTTTGAGGATAGAGTGGCCAGAAAAGCCCGCAGCCCCAAAGTCTGGGTGGCAATGCAAGTAGTTCCCAGAGGCGTTCATAAAAAGCAAGGGTTGTTCTGGCTGCCACCTTGGCTGTGGGAACAAGGCGAGGACGTTCAGCATATTGGAGGCCGGTGCTGGGAAAAAGTGAAAAAAAGGTGCTTTTGAGGATAGGGTGGCCAGGAAAGCCCGCAGCCCCAAAGTCTGGGTGGCAATGCAAGTAGTTCCCAGAGGCGTTCATAAAAAGCAAGGGTTGTTCTGGCTGTCACCTTGGCTGTGGGAGCCAGGCCAGGACGTTCGGCATATTGGAGGCCGGTGCTGGGAAAAAGTGAAAAAAAGGTGCTTTTGAGGATAGAGTGGCCAGAAAAGCCCGCAGCCCCAAAGTCTGGGTGGCAATGCAAGTAGTTCCCAGAGGCGTTCATAAAAAGCAAGGGTTGTTCTGGCTGTCACCTTGGCTGTGGGAGCCAGGCCAAGAAGTTCAGCATATTGGAGGCCGGTGCTGGGAAAAAGTGAAAAAAAGGTGCTTTTGAGGATAGAGTGGCCAGGAAAGCCCGCAGCCCCAAAGTCTGGGTGGCAATGCAAGTAGTTCCCAGAGGCGTTCATAAAAAGCAAGGGTTGTTCTGGCTGCCACCTTGGCTGTGGGAGTCAGCTCCGGACATTCGGCATATTGGAGGCCGGTGCTGGGAAAAAGTGAAAAAAAGGTGCTTTTGAGGATAGGGTGGCCAGGAAAGCCCGCAGCCCCAAAGTCTGGGTGGCAATGCAAGTAGTTCCCAGAGGCGTTCATAAAAAGCAAGGGTTGTTCTGGCTGCCACCTTGGGTGTGGGAACAAGGCGAGGACGTTCAGCATATTGGAGGCCGGTGCTGGGAAAAAGTGAAAAAAAGGTGCTTTTCAGGATAGAGTGGCCAGAAAAGCCCGCAGCCCCAAAGTCTGGGTGGCAATGCAAGTAGTTCCCAGAGGCGTTCATAAAAAGCAAGGGTTGTTCTGGCTGTCACCTTGGCTGTGGGAGCCAGGCCAAGAAGTTCAGCATATTGGAGGCCGGTGCTGGGAAAAAGTGAAAAAAAGGTGCTTTTGAGGATAGGGTGGCCAGGAAAGCCCGCAGCTCCAAAGTCTGGGTGGCAATGCAAGTAGTTCCCAGAGGCGTTCATAAAAAGCAAGGGTTGTTCTGGCTGCCACCTTGGGTGTGGGAGTCAGCTCCGGACATTCGGCATATTGGAGGCCGGTGCTGGGAAAAAGTGAAAAAAAGGTGCTTTTCAGGACAGAGTGGCTAGAAAAGCCCGCAGCCCCAAAGTCTGGCTGGCAATGCAAGTAGTTCCCAGAGGCGTTCATAAAAAGCAAGGGTTGTTCTGGCTGCCACCTTGGGTGTGGGAGTCAGCTCCGGACATTCGGCATATTGGAGGCCGGAGCTGGGAAAAAGTGAAAAAAAGGTGCTTTTGAGGATAGAGTGGCCAGAAAAGCCCGCAGCCCCAAAGTCTGGGTGGCAATGCAAGTAGTTCCCAGAGGCGTTCATAAAAAGCAAGGGTTGTTCTGGCTGTCACCTTGGCTGTGGGAGCCAGGCCAAGAAGTTCAGCATATTGGAGGCCGGTGCTGGGAAAAAGTGAAAAAAAGGTGCTTTTGAGGATAGGGTGGCCAGGAAAGCCCGCAGCCCCAAAGTCTGGGTGGCAATGCAAGTAGTTCCCAGAGGCGTTCATAAAAAGCAAGGGTTGTTCTGGCTGCCACCTTGGCTGTGGGATCCAGGCCAGGAAGTTCGGCATATTGGAGGCCGGTGCTGGGAAAAAGTGAAAAAAAGGTGCTTTTGAGGATAGAGTGGCCAGAAAAGCCCGCAGCCCCAAAGTCTGGGTGGCAATGCAAGTAGTTCCCAGAGGCGTTCATAAAAAGCAAGGGTTGTTCTGGCTGCCACCTTGGCTGTGGGAACAAGGCGAGGACGTTCAGCATATTGGAGGCCGGTGCTGGGAAAAAGTGAAATAAAGGTGCTTTTCAGGATAGAGTGGCCAGAAAAGCCCGCAGCCCCAAAGTCTGGGTGGCAATGCAAGTAGTTCCCAGAGGCGTTCATAAAAAGCAAGGGTTGTTCTGGCTGTCACCTTGGCTGTGGGAGCCAGGCCAAGAAGTTCAGCATATTGGAGGCCGGTGCTGGGAAAAAGTGAAAAAAAGGTGCTTTTGAGGATAGGGTGGCCAGGAAAGCCCGCAGCTCCAAAGTCTGGGTGGCAATGCAAGTAGTTCCCAGAGGCGTTCATAAAAAGCAAGGGTTGTTCTGGCTGCCACCTTGGGTGTGGGAGTCAGCTCCGGACATTCGGCATATTGGAGGCCGGTGCTGGGAAAAAGTGAAAAAAAGGTGCTTTTGAGGATAGGGTGGCCAGGAAAGCCCACAGCCCCAAAGTCTGGGTGGCAATGCAAGTAGTTCCCAGAGGCGTTCATAAAAAGCAAGGGTTGTTCTGGCTGCCACCTTGGCTGTGGGAGTCAGCTCCGGACATTCGGCATATTGGAGGCCGGTGCTGGGAAAAAGTGAAAAAAAGGTGCTTTTCAGGACAGAGTGGCTAGAAAAGCCCGCAGCCCCAAAGTCTGGCTGGCAATGCAAGTAGTTCCCAGAGGCGTTCATAAAAAGCAAGGGTTGTTCTGGCTGCCACCTTGGCTGTGGGAGTCAGCTCCGGACATTCGGCATATTGGAGGCCGGAGCTGGGAAAAAGTGAAAAAAAGGTGCTTTTGAGGATAGAGTGGCCAGAAAAGCCCGCAGCCCCAAAGTCTGGGTGGCAATGCAAGTAGTTCCCAGAGGCGTTCATAAAAAGCAAGGGTTGTTCTGGCTGTCACCTTGGCTGTGGGACCCAGGCCAAGAAGTTCAGCATATTGGAGGCCGGTGCTGGGAAAAAGTGAAAAAAAGGTGCTTTTGAGGATAGGGTGGCCAGGAAAGCCCGCAGCCCCAAAGTCTGGGTGGCAATGCAAGTAGTTCCCAGAGGCGTTCATAAAAAGCAAGGGTTGTTCTGGCTGCCACCTTGGGTGTGGGAGTCAGCTCCGGACATTCGGCATATTGGAGGCCGGTGCTGGGAAAAAGTGAATAAAAGGTGCTTTTGAGGATAGGGTGGCCAGGAAAGCCCGCAGCCCCAAAGTCTGGGTGGCAATGCAAGTAGTTCCCAGAGGCGTTCATAAAAAGCAAGAGGTGTTCTGGCTGCCACCTTGGCTGTGGGAGCCAGGCCAGGAAGTTCGGCATATTGGAGGCCGGTGCTGGGAAAAAGTGAAAAAAAGGTGCTTTTGAGGATAGGGTGGCCAGGAAAGCCCGCAGCCCCAAAGTCTGGGTGGCAATGCAAGTAGTTCCCAGAGGCGTTCATAAAAAGCAAGGGTTGTTCTGGCTGCCACCTTGGCTGTGGGAACAAGGCGAGGACGTTCAGCATATTGGAGGCCGGTGCTGGGAAAAAGTGAAAAAAAGGTGCTTTTGAGGATAGAGTGGCCAGAAAAGCCCGCAGCCCCAAAGTCTGGGTGGCAATGCAAGTAGTTCCCAGAGGCGTTCATAAAAAGCAAGGGTTGTTCTGGCTGTCACCTTGGCTGTGGGAGCCAGGCCAGGACGTTCGGCATATTGGAGGCCGGTGCTGGGAAAAAGTGAAAAAAAGGTGCTTTTGAGGATAGAGTGGCCAGAAAAGCCCGCAGCCCCAAAGTCTGGGTGGCAATGCAAGTAGTTCCCAGAGGCGTTCATAAAAAGCAAGACTTGTTCTGGCTGCCACCTTGGCTGTGGGAGTCAGCTCCGGACGTTCGTCATATTGGAGGCCGGTGCTGGGAAAAAGTGAAAAAAAGGTGCTTTTGAGGATAGAGTGGCCAGGAAAGCCCGCAGCCCCAAAGTCTGGGTGGCAATGCAAGTAGTTCCCAGAGGCGTTCATAAAAAGCAAGGGTTGTTCTGGCTGCCACCTTGGGTGTGGGAGTCAGGTCCGGACATTCGGCATATTGGAGGCCGGTGCTGGGAAAAAGTGAAAAAAAGGTGCTTTTGAGGATAGGGTGGCCAGGAAAGCCCGCAGCCCCAAAGTCTGGGTGGCAATGCAAGTAGTTCCCAGAGGCGTTCATAAAAAGCAAGAGGTGTTCTGGCTGCCACCTTGGCTGTGGGATCCAGGCCAGGAAGTTCGGCATATTGGAGGCCGGTGCTGGGAAAAAGTGAAAAAAAGGTGCTTTTGAGGATAGAGTGGCCAGAAAAGCCCGCAGCCCCAAAGTCTGGGTGGCAATGCAAGTAGTTCCCAGAGGCGTTCATAAAAAGCAAGGGTTGTTCTGGCTGCCACCTTGGCTGTGGGAACAAGGCGAGGACGTTCAGCATATTGGAGGCCGGTGCTGGGAAAAAGTGAAAAAAAGGTGCTTTTGAGGATAGGGTGGCCAGGAAAGCCCGCAGCCCCAAAGTCTGGGTGGCAATGCAAGTAGTTCCCAGAGGCGTTCATAAAAAGCAAGAGTTGTTCTGGCTGCCACCTTGGGTGTGGGAGTCAGCTCCGGACATTCGGCATATTGGAGGCCGGTGCTGGGAAAAAGTGAATAAAAGGTGCTTTTGAGGATAGGGTGGCCAGGAAAGCCCGCAGCTCCAA
Source organism: Numenius arquata (assembly GCF_964106895.1). Lineage (NCBI taxonomy): Eukaryota > Metazoa > Chordata > Aves > Charadriiformes > Scolopacidae > Numenius > Numenius arquata. Next base: position 11,354 of record NW_027414097.1, read on the forward strand.
AGTCTGGGTGGCAATGCAAGTAGTTCCCAGAGGCGTTCATAAAAAGCAAGGGTTGTTCTGGCTGCCACCTTGGGTGTGGGATTCAGCTCCGGACATTCGGCATATTGGAGGCCGGTGCTGGGAAAAAGTGAAAAAAAGGTGCTTTTGAGGATAGGGTGGCCAGGAAAGCCCACAGCCCCAAAGTCTGGGTGGCAATGCAAGTAGTTCCCAGAGGCGTTCATAAAAAGCAAGGGTTGTTCTGGCTGCCACCTTGGCTGTGGGAGTCAGCTCCGGACATTCGGCATATTGGAGGCCGGTGCTGGGAAAAAGTGAAAAAAAGGTGCTTTTCAGGACAGAGTGGCTAGAAAAGCCCGCAGCCCCAAAGTCTGGCTGGCAATGCAAGTAGTTCCCAGAGGCGTTCATAAAAAGCAAGGGTTGTTCTGGCTGCCACCTTGGCTGTGGGAGTCAGCTCCGGACATTCGGCATATTGGAGGCCGGAGCTGGGAAAAAGTGAAAAAAAGGTGCTTTTGAGGATAGAGTGGCCAGAAAAGCCCGCAGCCCCAAAGTCTGGGTGGCAATGCAAGTAGTTCCCAGAGGCGTTCATAAAAAGCAAGGGTTGTTCTGGCTGTCACCTTGGCTGTGGGAGCCAGGCCAAGAAGTTCAGCATATTGGAGGCCGGTGCTGGGAAAAAGTGAAAAAAAGGTGCTTTTGAGGATAGGGTGGCCAGGAAAGCCCGCAGCCCCAAAGTCTGGGTGGCAATGCAAGTAGTTCCCAGAGGCGTTCATAAAAAGCAAGAGTTGTTCTGGCTGCCAACTTGGGTGTGGGAACAAGGCGAGGACGTTCAGCATATTGGAGGCCGGTGCTGGGAAAAAGTGAAAAAAAGGTGCTTTTGAGGATAGAGTGGCCAGAAAAGCCCGCAGCCCCAAAGTCTGGGTGGCAATGCAAGTAGTTCCCAGAGGCGTTCATAAAAAGCAAGGGTTGTTCTGGCTGCCACCTTGGCTGTGGGAACAAGGCGAGGACGTTCAGCATATTGGAGGCCGGTGCTGGGAAAAAGTGAAAAAAAGGTGCTTTTCAGGATAGAGTGGCCAGAAAAGCCCGCAGCCCCAAAGTCTGGGTGGCAATGCAAGTAGTTCCCAGAGGCGTTCATAAAAAGCAAGGGTTGTTCTGGCTGTCACCTTGGCTGTGGGAGCCAGGCCAAGAAGTTCAGCATATTGGAGGCCGGTGCTGGGAAAAAGTGAAAAAAAGGTGCTTTTGAGGATAGGGTGGCCAGGAAAGCCCGCAGCCCCAAAGTCTGGGTGGCAATGCAAGTAGTTCCCAGAGGCGTTCATAAAAAGCAAGGGTTGTTCTGGCTGCCACCTTGGGTGTGGGAGTCAGCTCCGGACATTCGGCATATTGGAGGCCGGTGCTGGGAAAAAGTGAAAAAAAGGTGCTTTTGAGGATAGGGTGGCCAGGAAAGCCCGCAGCCCCAAAGTCTGGGTGGCAATGCAAGTAGTTCCCAGAGGCGTTCATAAAAAGCAAGGGTTGTTCTGGCTGCCACCTTGGCTGTGGGAGTCAGCTCCGGACATTCGGCATATTGGAGGCCGGAGCTGGGAAAAAGTGAAAAAAAGGTGCTTTTGAGGATAGAGTGGCCAGAAAAGCCCGCAGCCCCAAAGTCTGGGTGGCAATGCAAGTAGTTCCCAGAGGCGTTCATAAAAAGCAAGGGTTGTTCTGGCTGTCACCTTGGCTGTGGGAGCCAGGCCAAGAAGTTCAGCATATTGGAGGCCGGTGCTGGGAAAAAGTGAAAAAAAGGTGCTTTTGAGGATAGGGTGGCCAGGAAAGCCCGCAGCCCCAAAGTCTGGGTGGCAATGCAAGTAGTTCCCAGAGGCGTTCATAAAAAGCAAGGGTTGTTCTGGCTGCCACCTTGGCTGTGGGAGTCAGCTCCGGACATTCGGCATATTGGAGGCCGGTGCTGGGAAAAAGTGAATAAAAGGTGCTTTTGAGGATAGGGTGGCCAGGAAAGCCCGCAGCCCCAAAGTCTGGGTGGCAATGCAAGTAGTTCCCAGAGGCGTTCATAAAAAGCAAGAGGTGTTCTGGCTGCCACCTTGGCTGTGGGAGCCAGGCCAGGAAGTTCGGCATATTGGAGGCCGGTGCTGGGAAAAAGTGAAAAAAAGGTGCTTTTGAGGATAGGGTGGCCAGGAAAGCCCGCAGCCCCAAAGTCTGGGTGGCAATGCAAGTAGTTCCCAGAGGCGTTCATAAAAAGCAAGAGTTGTTCTGGCTGCCAACTTGGGTGTGGGAACAAGGCGAGGACGTTCAGCATATTGGAGGCCGGTGCTGGGAAAAAGTGAAAAAAAGGTGCTTTTGAGGATAGAGTGGCCAGAAAAGCCCGCAGCCCCAAAGTCTGGGTGGCAATGCAAGTAGTTCCCAGAGGCGTTCATAAAAAGCAAGGGTTGTTCTGGCTGCCACCTTGGCTGTGGGAACAAGGCGAGGACGTTCAGCATATTGGAGGCCGGTGCTGGGAAAAAGTGAAAAAAAGGTGCTTTTGAGGATAGGGTGGCCAGGAAAGCCCGCAGCCCCAAAGTCTGGGTGGCAATGCAAGTAGTTCCCAGAGGCGTTCATAAAAAGCAAGGGTTGTTCTGGCTGTCACCTTGGCTGTGGGAGCCAGGCCAGGACGTTCGGCATATTGGAGGCCGGTGCTGGGAAAAAGTGAAAAAAAGGTGCTTTTGAGGATAGAGTGGCCAGAAAAGCCCGCAGCCCCAAAGTCTGGGTGGCAATGCAAGTAGTTCCCAGAGGCGTTCATAAAAAGCAAGGGTTGTTCTGGCTGTCACCTTGGCTGTGGGAGCCAGGCCAAGAAGTTCAGCATATTGGAGGCCGGTGCTGGGAAAAAGTGAAAAAAAGGTGCTTTTGAGGATAGAGTGGCCAGGAAAGCCCGCAGCCCCAAAGTCTGGGTGGCAATGCAAGTAGTTCCCAGAGGCGTTCATAAAAAGCAAGGGTTGTTCTGGCTGCCACCTTGGGTGTGGGAGTCAGCTCCGGACATTCGTCATATTGGAGGCCGGAGCTGGGAAAAAGTGAAAAAAAGGTGCTTTTGAGGATAGGGTGGCCAGGAAAGCCCACAGCCCCAAAGTCTGGGTGGCAATGCAAGTAGTTCCCAGAGGCGTTCATAAAAAGCAAGGGTTGTTCTGGCTGCCACCTTGGCTGTGGGAGTCAGCTCCGGACATTCGGCATATTGGAGGCCGGTGCTGGGAAAAAGTGAAAAAAAGGTGCTTTTGAGGATAGGGTGGCCAGGAAAGCCCGCAGCCCCAAAGTCTGGGTGGCAATGCAAGTAGTTCCCAGAGGCGTTCATAAAAAGCAAGGGTTGTTCTGGCTGCCACCTTGGGTGTGGGAACAAGGCGAGGACGTTCAGCATATTGGAGGCCGGTGCTGGGAAAAAGTGAAAAAAAGGTGCTTTTCAGGATAGAGTGGCCAGAAAAGCCCGCAGCCCCAAAGTCTGGGTGGCAATGCAAGTAGTTCCCAGAGGCGTTCATAAAAAGCAAGGGTTGTTCTGGCTGTCACCTTGGCTGTGGGAGCCAGGCCAAGAAGTTCAGCATATTGGAGGCCGGTGCTGGGAAAAAGTGAAAAAAAGGTGCTTTTGAGGATAGGGTGGCCAGGAAAGCCCGCAGCTCCAAAGTCTGGGTGGCAATGCAAGTAGTTCCCAGAGGCGTTCATAAAAAGCAAGGGTTGTTCTGGCTGCCACCTTGGGTGTGGGAGTCAGCTCCGGACATTCGGCATATTGGAGGCCGGTGCTGGGAAAAAGTGAAAAAAAGGTGCTTTTCAGGACAGAGTGGCTAGAAAAGCCCGCAGCCCCAAAGTCTGGCTGGCAATGCAAGTAGTTCCCAGAGGCGTTCATAAAAAGCAAGGGTTGTTCTGGCTGCCACCTTGGGTGTGGGAGTCAGCTCCGGACATTCGGCATATTGGAGGCCGGAGCTGGGAAAAAGTGAAAAAAAGGTGCTTTTGAGGATAGAGTGGCCAGAAAAGCCCGCAGCCCCAAAGTCTGGGTGGCAATGCAAGTAGTTCCCAGAGGCGTTCATAAAAAGCAAGGGTTGTTCTGGCTGTCACCTTGGCTGTGGGAGCCAGGCCAAGAAGTTCAGCATATTGGAGGCCGGTGCTGGGAAAAAGTGAAAAAAAGGTGCTTTTGAGGATAGGGTGGCCAGGAAAGCCCGCAGCCCCAAAGTCTGGGTGGCAATGCAAGTAGTTCCCAGAGGCGTTCATAAAAAGCAAGGGTTGTTCTGGCTGCCACCTTGGGTGTGGGAGTCAGGTCCGGACATTCGGCATATTGGAGGCCGGTGCTGGGAAAAAGTGAAAAAAAGGTGCTTTTGAGGATAGGGTGGCCAGGAAAGCCCGCAGCCCCAAAGTCTGGGTGGCAATGCAAGTAGTTCCCAGAGGCGTTCATAAAAAGCAAGAGGTGTTCTGGCTGCCACCTTGGCTGTGGGAGTCAGGCCAGGAAGTTCGGCATATTGGAGGCCGGTGCTGGGAAAAAGTGAAAAAAAGGTGCTTTTGAGGATAGGGTGGCCAGGAAAGCCCGCAGCCCCAAAGTCTGGGTGGCAATGCAAGTAGTTCCCAGAGGCGTTCATAAAAAGCAAGGGTTGTTCTGGCTGCCACCTTGGCTGTGGGAACAAGGCGAGGACGTTCAGCATATTGGAGGCCGGTGCTGGGAAAAAGTGAAAAAAAGGTGCTTTTGAGGATAGAGTGGCCAGAAAAGCCCGCAGCCCCAAAGTCTGGGTGGCAATGCAAGTAGTTCCCAGAGGCGTTCATAAAAAGCAAGGGTTGTTCTGGCTGTCACCTTGGCTGTGGGAGCCAGGCCAGGACGTTCGGTATATTGGAGGCCGGTGCTGGGAAAAAGTGAAAAAAAGGTGCTTTTGAGGATAGGGTGGCCAGAAAAGCCCGCAGCCCCAAAGTCTGGGTGGCAATGCAAGTAGTTCCCAGAGGCGTTCATAAAAAGCAAGGGTTGTTCTGGCTGTCACCTTGGCTGTGGGAGCCAGGCCAAGAAGTTCAGCATATTGGAGGCCGGTGCTGGGAAAAAGTGAAAAAAAGGTGCTTTTGAGGATAGGGTGGCCAGGAAAGCCCGCAGCCCCAAAGTCTGGGTGGCAATGCAAGTAGTTCCCAGAGGCGTTCATAAAAAGCAAGGGTTGTTCTGGCTGCCACCTTGGGTGTGGGAGTCAGCTCCGGACATTCGGCATATTGGAGGCCGGTGCTGGGAAAAAGTGAAAAAAAGGTGCTTTTGAGGATAGAGTGGCCAGGAAAGCCCGCAGCCCCAAAGTCTGGGTGGCAATGCAAGTAGTTCCCAGAGGCGTTCATAAAAAGCAAGGGTTGTTCTGGCTGCCACCTTGGCTGTGGGAGTCAGCTCCGGACATTCGGCATATTGGAGGCCGGTGCTGGGAAAAAGTGAAAAAAAGGTGCTTTTGAGGATAGGGTGGCCAGGAAAGCCCGCAGCCCCAAAGTCTGGGTGGCAATGCAAGTAGTTCCCAGAGGCGTTCATAAAAAGCAAGGGTTGTTCTGGCTGCCACCTTGGGTGTGGGAGTCAGCTCCGGACATTCAGCATATTGTAGGCCGGTGCTGGGAAAAAGTGAAAAAAAGGTGCTTTTGAGGATAGGGTGGCCAGGAAAACCCGCAGCCCCAAAGTCTGGGTGGCAATGCAAGTAGTTCCCAGAGGCGTTCATAAAAAGCAAGGGTTGTTCTGGCTGCCACCTTGGGTGTGGGAGTCAGCTCCGGACATTCGGCATATTGGAGGCCGGTGCTGGGAAAAAGTGAAAAAAAGGTGCTTTTGAGGATAGGGTGGCCAGGAAAGCCCGCAGCCCCAAAGTCTGGGTGGCAATGCAAGTAGTTCCCAGAGGCGTTCATAAAAAGCAAGGGTTGTTCTGGCTGCCACCTTGGCTGTGGGAGCCAGGCCAGGAAGTTCCGCATATTGGAGGCCGGTGCTGGGAAAAAGTGAAAAAAAGGTGCTTTTGAGGATAGGGTGGCCAGGAAAGCCCGCAGCCCCAAAGTCTGGGTGGCAATGCAAGTAGTTCCCAGAGGCGTTCATAAAAAGCAAGAGGTGTTCTGGCTGCCACCTTGGCTGTGGGAGTCAGCTCCGGACATTCGGCATATTGGAGGCCGGTGCTGGGAAAAAGTGAAAAAAAGGTGCTTTTGAGGATAGGGTGGCCAGGAAAGCCCGCAGCCCCAAAGTCTGGGTGGCAATGCAAGTAGTTCCCAGAGGCGTTCATAAAAAGCAAGAGGTGTTCTGGCTGCCACCTTGGCTGTGGGATCCAGGCCAGGAAGTTCGGCATATTGGAGGCCGGTGCTGGGAAAAAGTGAAAAAAAGGTGCTTTTGAGGATAGAGTGGCCAGAAAAGCCCGCAGCCCCAAAGTCTGGGTGGCAATGCAAGTAGTTCCCAGAGGCGTTCATAAAAAGCAAGGGTTGTTCTGGCTGCCACCTTGGCTGTGGGAACAAGGCGAGGACGTTCAGCATATTGGAGGCCGGTGCTGGGAAAAAGTGAAAAAAAGGTGCTTTTGAGGATAGAGTGGCCAGAAAAGCCCGCAGCCCCAAAGTCTGGGTGGCAATGCAAGTAGTTCCCAGAGGCGTTCATAAAAAGCAAGGGTTGTTCTGGCTGTCACCTTGGCTGTGGGAGCCAGGCCAAGAAGTTCAGCATATTGGAGGCCGGTGCTGGGAAAAAGTGAAAAAAAGGTGCTTTTGAGGATAGGGTGGCCAGGAAAGCCCGCAGCCCCAAAGTCTGGGTGGCAATGCAAGTAGTTCCCAGAGGCGTTCATAAAAAGCAAGGGTTGTTCTGGCTGCCACCTTGGCTGTGGGAGTCAGCTCCGGACATTCGGCATATTGGAGGCCGGTGCTGGGAAAAAGTGAAAAAAAGGTGCTTTTGAGGATAGGGTGGCCAGGAAAGCCCACAGCCCCAAAGTCTGGGTGGCAATGCAAGTAGTTCCCAGAGGCGTTCATAAAAAGCAAGGGTTGTTCTGGCTGCCACCTTGGCTGTGGGAGTCAGCTCCAGACATTCGGCATATTGGAGGCCGGTGCTGGGAAAAAGTGAAAAAAAGGTGCTTTTCAGGACAGAGTGGCTAGAAAAGCCCGCAGCCCCAAAGTCTGGCTGGCAATGCAAGTAGTTCCCAGAGGCGTTCATAAAAAGCAAGGGTTGTTCTGGCTGCCACCTTGGCTGTGGGAGTCAGCTCCGGACATTCGGCATATTGGAGGCCGGAGCTGGGAAAAAGTGAAAAAAAGGTGCTTTTGAGGATAGAGTGGCCAGAAAAGCCCGCAGCCCCAAAGTCTGGGTGGCAATGCAAGTAGTTCCCAGAGGCGTTCATAAAAAGCAAGGGTTGTTCTGGCTGTCACCTTGGCTGTGGGAGCAAGGCCAAGAAGTTCAGCATATTGGAGGCCGGTGCTGGGAAAAAGTGAAAAAAAGGTGCTTTTGAGGATAGGGTGGCCAGGAAAGCCCGCAGCCCCAAAGTCTGGGTGGCAATGCAAGTAGTTCCCAGAGGCGTTCATAAAAAGCAAGGGTTGTTCTGGCTGTCACCTTGGGTGTGGGAGTCAGCTCCGGACATTCGGCATATTGGAGGCCGGTGCTGGGAAAAAGTGAATAAAAGGTGCTTTTGAGGATAGGGTGGCCAGGAAAGCCCGCAGCCCCAAAGTCTGGGTGGCAATGCAAGTAGTTCCCAGAGGCGTTCATAAAAAGCAAGGGTTGTTCTGGCTGCCACCTTGGCTGTGGGAGCCAGGCCAGGAAGTTCGGCATATTGGAGGCCGGTGCTGGGAAAAAGTGAAAAAAAGGTGCTTTTGACGATAGGGTGGCCAGGAAAGCCCGCAGCCCCAAAGTCTGGGTGGCAATGCAAGTAGTTCCCAGAGGCGTTCATAAAAAGCAAGAGTTGTTCTGGCTGCCAACTTGGGTGTGGGAACAAGGCGAGGACGTTCAGCATATTGGAGGCTGGTGCTGGGAAAAAGTGAAAAAAAGGTGCTTTTGAGGATAGAGTGGCCAGAAAAGCCCGCAGCCCCAAAGTCTGGGTGGCAATGCAAGTAGTTCCCAGAGGCGTTCATAAAAAGCAAGGGTTGTTCTGGCTGCCACCTTGGCTGTGGGAGCCAGGCCAGGACGTTCGGCATATTGGAGGCCGGTGCTGGGAAAAAGTGAAAAAAAGGTGCTTTTGAGGATAGAGTGGCCAGAAAAGCCCGCAGCCCCAAAGTCTGGGTGGCAATGCAAGTAGTTCCCAGAGGCGTTCATAAAAAGCAAGGGTTGTTCTGGCTGTCACCTTGGCTGTGGGAGCCAGGCCAAGAAGTTCAGCATATTGGAGGCCGGTGCTGGGAAAAAGTGAAAAAAAGGTGCTTTTGAGGATAGGGTGGCCAGGAAAGCCCGCAGCCCCAAAGTCTGGGTGGCAATGCAAGTAGTTCCCAGAGGCGTTCATAAAAAGCAAGGGTTGTTCTGGCTGCCACCTTGGGTGTGGGAGTCAGCTCCGGACATTCGGCATATTGGAGGCCGGTGCTGGGAAAAAGTGAAAAAAAGGTGCTTTTGAGGATAGGGTGGCCAGGAAAGCCCGCAGCCCCAAAGTCTGGGTGGCAATGCAAGTAGTTCCCAGAGGCGTTCATAAAAAGCAAGGGTTGTTCTGGCTGCCACCTTGGGTGTGGGAGTCAGCTCCGGACATTCGGCATATTGGAGGCCGGTGCTGGGAAAAAGTGAAAAAAAGGTGCTTTTGAGGATAGGGTGGCCAGGAAAGCCCGCAGCCCCAAAGTCTGGGTGGCAATGCAAGTAGTTCCCAGAGGCGTTCATAAAAAGCAAGGGTTGTTCTGGCTGCCACCTTGGCTGTGGGAGCCAGGCCAGGAAGTTCCGCATATTGGAGGCCGGTGCTGGGAAAAAGTGAAAAAAAGGTGCTTTTGAGGATAGGGTGGCCAGGAAAGCCCGCAGCCCCAAAGTCTGGGTGGCAATGCAAGTAGTTCCCAGAGGCGTTCATAAAAAGCAAGAGGTGTTCTGGCTGCCACCTTGGCTGTGGGAGTCAGCTCCGGACATTCGGCATATTGGAGGCCGGTGCTGGGAAAAAGTGAAAAAAAGGTGCTTTTGAGGATAGGGTGGCCAGGAAAGCCCGCAGCCCCAAAGTCTGGGTGGCAATGCAAGTAGTTCCCAGAGGCGTTCATAAAAAGCAAGAGGTGTTCTGGCTGCCACCTTGGCTGTGGGATCCAGGCCAGGAAGTTCGGCATATTGGAGGCCGGTGCTGGGAAAAAGTGAAAAAAAGGTGCTTTTGAGGATAGAGTGGCCAGAAAAGCCCGCAGCCCCAAAGTCTGGGTGGCAATGCAAGTAGTTCCCAGAGGCGTTCATAAAAAGCAAGGGTTGTTCTGGCTGCCACCTTGGCTGTGGGAACAAGGCGAGGACGTTCAGCATATTGGAGGCCGGTGCTGGGAAAAAGTGAAAAAAAGGTGCTTTTCAGGATAGAGTGGCCAGAAAAGCCCGCAGCCCCAAAGTCTGGGTGGCAATGCAAGTAGTTCCCAGAGGCGTTCATAAAAAGCAAGGGTTGTTCTGGCTGTCACCTTGGCTGTGGGAGCCAGGCCAAGAAGTTCAGCATATTGGAGGCCGGTGCTGGGAAAAAGTGAAAAAAAGGTGCTTTTGAGGATAGGGTGGCCAGGAAAGCCCGCAGCCCCAAAGTCTGGGTGGCAATGCAAGTAGTTCCCAGAGGCGTTCATAAAAAGCAAGGGTTGTTCTGGCTGCCACCTTGGCTGTGGGAGTCAGCTCCGGACATTCGGCATATTGGAGGCCGGTGCTGGGAAAAAGTGAAAAAAAGGTGCTTTTGAGGATAGGGTGGCCAGGAAAGCCCACAGCCCCAAAGTCTGGGTGGCAATGCAAGTAGTTCCCAGAGGCGTTCATAAAAAGCAAGGGTTGTTCTGGCTGCCACCTTGGCTGTGGGAGTCAGCTCCAGACATTCGGCATATTGGAGGCCGGTGCTGGGAAAAAGTGAAAAAAAGGTGCTTTTGAGGACAGAGTGGCTAGAAAAGCCCGCAGCCCCAAAGTCTGGCTGGCAATGCAAGTAGTTCCCAGAGGCGTTCATAAAAAGCAAGGGTTGTTCTGGCTGCCACCTTGGCTGTGGGAGTCAGCTCCGGACATTCGGCATATTGGAGGCCGGAGCTGGGAAAAAGTGAAAAAAAGGTGCTTTTGAGGATAGAGTGGCCAGAAAAGCCCGCAGCCCCAAAGTCTGGGTGGCAATGCAAGTAGTTCCCAGAGGCGTTCATAAAAAGCAAGGGTTGTTCTGGCTGTCACCTTGGCTGTGGGAGCAAGGCCAAGAAGTTCAGCATATTGGAGGCCGGTGCTGGGAAAAAGTGAAAAAAAGGTGCTTTTGAGGATAGGGTGGCCAGGAAAGCCCGCAGCCCCAAAGTCTGGGTGGCAATGCAAGTAGTTCCCAGAGGCGTTCATAAAAAGCAAGGGTTGTTCTGGCTGTCACCTTGGGTGTGGGAGTCAGCTCCGGACATTCGGCATATTGGAGGCCGGTGCTGGGAAAAAGTGAATAAAAGGTGCTTTTGAGGATAGGGTGGCCAGGAAAGCCCGCAGCCCCAAAGTCTGGGTGGCAATGCAAGTAGTTCCCAGAGGCGTTCATAAAAAGCAAGGGTTGTTCTGGCTGCCACCTTGGCTGTGGGAGCCAGGCCAGGAAGTTCGGCATATTGGAGGCCGGTGCTGGGAAAAAGTGAAAAAAAGGTGCTTTTCAGGACAGAGTGGCTAGAAAAGCCCGCAGCCCCAAAGTCTGGGTGGCAATGCAAGTAGTTCCCAGAGGCGTTCATAAAAAGCAAGGGTTGTTCTGGCTGCCACCTTGGCTGTGGGAGTCAGCTCCGGACATTCGGCATATTGGAGGCCGGAGCTGGGAAAAAGTGAAAAAAAGGTGCTTTTGAGGATAGAGTGGCCAGAAAAGCCCGCAGCCCCAAAGTCTGGGTGGCAATGCAAGTAGTTCCCAGAGGCGTTCATAAAAAGCAAGGGTTGTTCTGGCTGTCACCTTGGCTGTGGGAGCCAGGCCAAGAAGTTCAGCATATTGGAGGCCGGTGCTGGGAAAAAGTGAAAAAAAGGTGCTTTTGAGGATAGGGTGGCCAGGAAAGCCCGCAGCCCCAAAGTCTGGGTGGCAATGCAAGTAGTTCCCAGAGGCGTTCATAAAAAGCAAGAGTTGTTCTGGCTGCCAACTTGGGTGTGGGAACAAGGCGAGGACGTTCAGCATATTGGAGGCCGGTGCTGGGAAAAAGTGAAAAAAAGGTGCTTTTGAGGATAGAGTGGCCAGAAAAGCCCGCAGCCCCAAAGTCTGGGTGGCAATGCAAGTAGTTCCCAGAGGCGTTCATAAAAAGCAAGGGTTGTTCTGGCTGCCACCTTGGCTGTGGGAACAAGGCGAGGACGTTCAGCATATTGGAGGCCGGTGCTGGGAAAAAGTGAAAAAAAGGTGCTTTTCAGGATAGAGTGGCCAGAAAAGCCCGCAGCCCCAAAGTCTGGGTGGCAATGCAAGTAGTTCCCAGAGGCGTTCATAAAAAGCAAGGGTTGTTCTGGCTGTCACCTTGGCTGTGGGAGCCAGGCCAGGACGTTCGGCATATTGGAGGCCGGTGCTGGGAAAAAGTGAAAAAAAGGTGCTTTTGAGGATAGAGTGGCCAGAAAAGCCCGCAGCCCCAAAGTCTGGGTGGCAATGCAAGTAGTTCCCAGAGGCGTTCATAAAAAGCAAGGGTTGTTCTGGCTGTCACCTTGGCTGTGGGAGCCAGGCCAAGAAGTTCAGCATATTGGAGGCCGGTGCTGGGAAAAAGTGAAAAAAAGGTGCTTTTGAGGATAGGGTGGCCAGGAAAGCCCGCAGCCCCAAAGTCTGGGTGGCAATGCAAGTAGTTCCCAGAGGCGTTCATAAAAAGCAAGGGTTGTTCTGGCTGCCACCTTGGGTGTGGGAGTCAGCTCCGGACATTCGGCATATTGGAGGCCGGTGCTGGGAAAAAGTGAAAAAAAGGTGCTTTTGAGGATAGGGTGGCCAGGAAAGCCCGCAGCCCCAAAGTCTGGGTGGCAATGCAAGTAGTTCCCAGAGGCGTTCATAAAAAGCAAGGGTTGTTCTGGCTGCCACCTTGGCTGTGGGAGTCAGCTCCGGACATTCGGCATATTGGAGGCCGGAGCTGGGAAAAAGTGAAAAAAAGGTGCTTTTGAGGATAGAGTGGCCAGAAAAGCCCGCAGCCCCAAAGTCTGGGTGGCAATGCAAGTAGTTCCCAGAGGCGTTCATAAAAAGCAAGGGTTGTTCTGGCTGTCACCTTGGCTGTGGGAGCCAGGCCAAGAAGTTCAGCATATTGGAGGCCGGTGCTGGGAAAAAGTGAAAAAAAGGTGCTTTTGAGGATAGGGTGGCCAGGAAAGCCCGCAGCCCCAAAGTCTGGGTGGCAATGCAAGTAGTTCCCAGAGGCGTTCATAAAAAGCAAGAGGTGTTCTGGCTGCCACCTTGGCTGTGGGAGCCAGGCCAGGAAGTTCGGCATATTGGAGGCCGGTGCTGGGAAAAAGTGAAAAAAAGGTGCTTTTGAGGATAGGGTGGCCAGGAAAGCCCGCAGCCCCAAAGTCTGGGTGGCAATGCAAGTAGTTCCCAGAGGCGTTCATAAAAAGCAAGAGTTGTTCTGGCTGCCAACTTGGGTGTGGGAACAAGGCGAGGACGTTCAGCATATTGGAGGCCGGTGCTGGGAAAAAGTGAAAAAAAGGTGCTTTTGAGGATAGAGTGGCCAGAAAAGCCCGCAGCCCCAAAGTCTGGGTGGCAATGCAAGTAGTTCCCAGAGGCGTTCATAAAAAGCAAGGGTTGTTCTGGCTGCCACCTTGGCTGTGGGAACAAGGCGAGGACGTTCAGCATATTGGAGGCCGGTGCTGGGAAAAAGTGAAAAAAAGGTGCTTTTGAGGATAGGGTGGCCAGGAAAGCCCGCAGCCCCAAAGTCTGGGTGGCAATGCAAGTAGTTCCCAGAGGCGTTCATAAAAAGCAAGGGTTGTTCTGGCTGTCACCTTGGCTGTGGGAGCCAGGCCAGGACGTTCGGCATATTGGAGGCCGGTGCTGGGAAAAAGTGAAAAAAAGGTGCTTTTGAGGATAGAGTGGCCAGAAAAGCCCGCAGCCCCAAAGTCTGGGTGGCAATGCAAGTAGTTCCCAGAGGCGTTCATAAAAAGCAAGGGTTGTTCTGGCTGTCACCTTGGCTGTGGGAGCCAGGCCAAGAAGTTCAGCATATTGGAGGCCGGTGCTGGGAAAAAGTGAAAAAAAGGTGCTTTTGAGGATAGAGTGGCCAGGAAAGCCCGCAGCCCCAAAGTCTGGGTGGCAATGCAAGTAGTTCCCAGAGGCGTTCATAAAAAGCAAGGGTTGTTCTGGCTGCCACCTTGGGTGTGGGAGTCAGCTCCGGACATTCGTCATATTGGAGGCCGGAGCTGGGAAAAAGTGAAAAAAAGGTGCTTTTGAGGATAGGGTGGCCAGGAAAGCCCACAGCCCCAAAGTCTGGGTGGCAATGCAAGTAGTTCCCAGAGGCGTTCATAAAAAGCAAGGGTTGTTCTGGCTGCCACCTTGGCTGTGGGAGTCAGCTCCGGACATTCGGCATATTGGAGGCCGGTGCTGGGAAAAAGTGAAAAAAAGGTGCTTTTGAGGATAGGGTGGCCAGGAAAGCCCGCAGCCCCAAAGTCTGGGTGGCAATGCAAGTAGTTCCCAGAGGCGTTCATAAAAAGCAAGGGTTGTTCTGGCTGCCACCTTGGGTGTGGGAACAAGGCGAGGACGTTCAGCATATTGGAGGCCGGTGCTGGGAAAAAGTGAAAAAAAGGTGCTTTTGAGGATAGGGTGGCCAGGAAAGCCCGCAGCCCCAAAGTCTGGGTGGCAATGCAAGTAGTTCCCAGAGGCGTTCATAAAAAGCAAGAGGTGTTCTGGCTGCCACCTTGGCTGTGGGAGCCAGGCCAGGAAGTTCGGCATATTGGAGGCCGGTGCTGGGAAAAAGTGAAAAAAAGGTGCTTTTGAGGATAGGGTGGCCAGGAAAGCCCGCAGCCCCAAAGTCTGGGTGGCAATGCAAGTAGTTCCCAGAGGCGTTCATAAAAAGCAAGAGTTGTTCTGGCTGCCAACTTGGGTGTGGGAACAAGGCGAGGACGTTCAGCATATTGGAGGCCGGTGCTGGGAAAAAGTGAAAAAAAGGTGCTTTTGAGGATAGAGTGGCCAGAAAAGCCCGCAGCCCCAAAGTCTGGGTGGCAATGCAAGTAGTTCCCAGAGGCGTTCATAAAAAGCAAGGGTTGTTCTGGCTGCCACCTTGGGTGTGGGAGTCAGCTCCGGACATTCGGCATATTGGAGGCCGGTGCTGGGAAAAAGTGAAAAAAAGGTGCTTTTCAGGACAGAGTGGCTAGAAAAGCCCGCAGCCCCAAAGTCTGGGTGGCAATGCAAGTAGTTCCCAGAGGCGTTCATAAAAAGCAAGGGTTGTTCTGGCTGCCACCTTGGCTGTGGGAGTCAGCTCCGGACATTCGGCATATTGGAGGCCGGTGCTGGGAAAAAGTGAAAAAAAGGTGCTTTTGAGGATAGAGTGGCCAGAAAAGCCCGCAGCCCCAAAGTCTGGGTGGCAATGCAAGTAGTTCCCAGAGGCGTTCATAAAAAGCAAGGGTTGTTCTGGCTGTCACCTTGGCTGTGGGAGCCAGGCCAAGAAGTTCAGCATATTGGAGGCCGGTGCTGGGAAAAAGTGAAAAAAAGGTGCTTTTGAGGATAGGGTGGCCAGGAAAGCCCACAGCCCCAAAGTCTGGGTGGCAATGCAAGTAGTTCCCAGAGGCGTTCATAAAAAGCAAGGGTTGTTCTGGCTGCCACCTTGGCTGTGGGAGCCAGGCCAGGAAGTTCCGCATATTGGAGGCCGGTGCTGGGAAAAAGTGAAAAAAAGGTGCTTTTGAGGATAGGGTGGCCAGGAAAGCCCGCAGCCCCAAAGTCTGGGTGGCAATGCAAGTAGTTCCCAGAGGCGTTCATAAAAAGCAAGAGGTGTTCTGGCTGCCACCTTGGCTGTGGGAGTCAGGCCAGGAAGTTCGGCATATTGGAGGCCGGTGCTGGGAAAAAGTGAAAAAAAGGTGCTTTTGAGGATAGGGTGGCCAGGAAAGCCCGCAGCCCCAAAGTCTGGGTGGCAATGCAAGTAGTTCCCAGAGGCGTTCATAAAAAGCAAGAGGTGTTCTGGCTGCCAACTTGGGTGTGGGAACAAGGCGAGGACGTTCAGCATATTGGAGGCCGGTGCTGGGAAAAAGTGAAAAAAAGGTGCTTTTGAGGATAGAGTGGCCAGAAAAGCCCACAGCCCCAAAGTCTGGGTGGCAATGCAAGTAGTTCCCAGAGGCGTTCATAAAAAGCAAGGGTTGTTCTGGCTGTCACCTTGGCTGTGGGAGCCAGGCCAGGACGTTCGGTATATTGGAGGCCGGTGCTGGGAAAAAGTGAAAAAAAGGTGCTTTTGAGGATAGGGTGGCCAGAAAAGCCCGCAGCCCCAAAGTCTGGGTGGCAATGCAAGTAGTTCCCAGAGGCGTTCATAAAAAGCAAGGGTTGTTCTGGCTGTCACCTTGGCTGTGGGAGCCAGGCCAAGAAGTTCAGCATATTGGAGGCCGGTGCTGGGAAAAAGTGAAAAAAAGGTGCTTTTGAGGATAGGGTGGCCAGGAAAGCCCGCAGCCCCAAAGTCTGGGTGGCAATGCAAGTAGTTCCCAGAGGCGTTCATAAAAAGCAAGGGTTGTTCTGGCTGCCACCTTGGGTGTGGGAGTCAGCTCCGGACATTCGGCATATTGGAGGCCGGTGCTGGGAAAAAGTGAAAAAAAGGTGCTTTTGAGGATAGAGTGGCCAGGAAAGCCCGCAGCCCCAAAGTCTGGGTGGCAATGCAAGTAGTTCCCAGAGGCGTTCATAAAAAGCAAGGGTTGTTCTGGCTGCCACCTTGGCTGTGGGAGTCAGCTCCGGACATTCGGCATATTGGAGGCCGGTGCTGGGAAAAAGTGAAAAAAAGGTGCTTTTGAGGATAGGGTGGCCAGGAAAGCCCGCAGCCCCAAAGTCTGGGTGGCAATGCAAGTAGTTCCCAGAGGCGTTCATAAAAAGCAAGGGTTGTTCTGGCTGCCACCTTGGGTGTGGGAGTCAGCTCCGGACATTCGGCATATTGGAGGCCGGTGCTGGGAAAAAGTGAAAAAAAGGTGCTTTTGAGGAGAGAGTGGCCAGGAAAGCCCGCAGCCCCAAAGTCTGGGTGGCAATGCAAGTAGTTCCCAGAGGCGTTCATAAAAAGCAAGGGTTGTTCTGGCTGCCACCTTGGGTGTGGGAGTCAGCTCCGGACATTCGGCATATTGGAGGCCGGTGCTGGGAAAAAGTGAAAAAAAGGTGCTTTTGAGGATAGGGTGGCCAGGAAAGCCCGCAGCCCCAAAGTCTGGGTGGCAATGCAAGTAGTTCCCAGAGGCGTTCATAAAAAGCAAGGGTTGTTCTGGCTGCCACCTTGGGTGTGGGAACAAGGCCAGGAAGTTCGGCATATTGGAGGCCGGTGCTGGGAAAAAGTGAAAAAAAGGTGCTTTTGAGGATAGGGTGGCCAGGAAAGCCCGCAGCCCCAAAGTCTGGGTGGCAATGCAAGTAGTTCCCAGAGGCGTTCATAAAAAGCAAGAGGTGTTCTGGCTGCCACCTTGGCTGTGGGATCCAGGCCAGGAAGTTCGGCATATTGGAGGCCGGTGCTGGGAAAAAGTGAAAAAAAGGTGCTTTTGAGGATAGAGTGGCCAGAAAAGCCCGCAGCCCCAAAGTCTGGGTGGCAATGCAAGTAGTTCCCAGAGGCGTTCATAAAAAGCAAGGGTTGTTCTGGCTGCCACCTTGGCTGTGGGAACAAGGCGAGGACGTTCAGCATATTGGAGGCCGGTGCTGGGAAAAAGTGAAAAAAAGGTGCTTTTCAGGATAGAGTGGCCAGAAAAGCCCGCAGCCCCAAAGTCTGGGTGGCAATGCAAGTAGTTCCCAGAGGCGTTCATAAAAAGCAAGGGTTGTTCTGGCTGTCACCTTGGCTGTGGGAACAAGGCGAGGACGTTCAGCATATTGGAGGCCGGTGCTGGGAAAAAGTGAAAAAAAGGTGCTTTTGAGGATAGGGTGGCCAGGAAAGCCCGCAGCCCCAAAGTCTGGGTGGCAATGCAAGTAGTTCCCAGAGGCGTTCATAAAAAGCAAGGGTTGTTCTGGCTGCCACCTTGGCTGTGGGAGTCAGCTCCGGACATTCGGCATATTGGAGGCCGGTGCTGGGAAAAAGGGAAAAAAAGGTGCTTTTGAGGATAGGGTGGCCAGGAAAGCCCACAGCCCCAAAGTCTGGGTGGCAATGCAAGTAGTTCCCAGAGGCGTTCATAAAAAGCAAGGGTTGTTCTGGCTGCCACCTTGGCTGTGGGAGTCAGCTCCAGACATTCGGCATATTGGAGGCCGGTGCTGGGAAAAAGTGAAAAAAAGGTGCTTTTCAGGACAGAGTGGCTAGAAAAGCCCGCAGCCCCAAAGTCTGGCTGGCAATGCAAGTAGTTCCCAGAGGCGTTCATAAAAAGCAAGGGTTGTTCTGGCTGCCACCTTGGCTGTGGGAGTCAGCTCCGGACATTCGGCATATTGGAGGCCGGAGCTGGGAAAAAGTGAAAAAAAGGTGCTTTTGAGGATAGAGTGGCCAGAAAAGCCCGCAGCCCCAAAGTCTGGGTGGCAATGCAAGTAGTTCCCAGAGGCGTTCATAAAAAGCAAGGGTTGTTCTGGCTGTCACCTTGGCTGTGGGAGCAAGGCCAAGAAGTTCAGCATATTGGAGGCCGGTGCTGGGAAAAAGTGAATAAAAGGTGCTTTTGAGGATAGGGTGGCCAGGAAAGCCCGCAGCCCCAAAGTCTGGGTGGCAATGCAAGTAGTTCCCAGAGGCGTTCATAAAAAGCAAGGGTTGTTCTGGCTGCCACCTTGGCTGTGGGAGCCAGGCCAGGAAGTTCGGCATATTGGAGGCCGGTGCTGGGAAAAAGTGAAAAAAAGGTGCTTTTGACGATAGGGTGGCCAGGAAAGCCCGCAGCCCCAAAGTCTGGGTGGCAATGCAAGTAGTCCCCAGAGGCGTTCATAAAAAGCAAGAGTTGTTCTGGCTGCCAACTTGGGTGTGGGAACAAGGCGAGGACGTTCAGCATATTGGAGGCTGGTGCTGGGAAAAAGTGAAAAAAAGGTGCTTTTGAGGATAGAGTGGCCAGAAAAGCCCGCAGCCCCAAAGTCTGGGTGGCAATGCAAGTAGTTCCCAGAGGCGTTCATAAAAAGCAAGGGTTGTTCTGGCTGCCACCTTGGCTGTGGGAGCCAGGCCAGGACGTTCGGCATATTGGAGGCCGGTGCTGGGAAAAAGTGAAAAAAAGGTGCTTTTGAGGATAGAGTGGCCAGAAAAGCCCGCAGCCCCAAAGTCTGGGTGGCAATGCAAGTAGTTCCCAGAGGCGTTCATAAAAAGCAAGGGTTGTTCTGGCTGTCACCTTGGCTGTGGGAGCCAGGCCAAGAAGTTCAGCATATTGGAGGCCGGTGCTGGGAAAAAGTGAAAAAAAGGTGCTTTTGAGGATAGGGTGGCCAGGAAAGCCCGCAGCCCCAAAGTCTGGGTGGCAATGCAAGTAGTTCCCAGAGGCGTTCATAAAAAGCAAGGGTTGTTCTGGCTGCCACCTTGGGTGTGGGAGTCAGCTCCGGACATTCGCATATTGGAGGCCGGTGCTGGGAAAAAGTGAAAAAAAGGTGCTTTTGAGGATAGGGTGGCCAGGAAAGCCCGCAGCCCCAAAGTCTGGGTGGCAATGCAAGTAGTTCCCAGAGGCGTTCATAAAAAGCAAGGGTTGTTCTGGCTGTCACCTTGGCTGTGGGAGCCAGGCCAGGAAGTTCGGCATATTGGAGGCCGGTGCTGGGAAAAAGTGAAAAAAAGGTGCTTTTGAGGATAGGGTGGCCAGGAAAGCCCGCAGCCCCAAAGTCTGGGTGGCAATGCAAGTAGTTCCCAGAGGCGTTCATAAAAAGCAAGAGGTGTTCTGGCTGCCACCTTGGCTGTGGGAGTCAGCTCCGGACATTCGCATATTGGAGGCCGGTGCTGGGAAAAAGTGAAAAAAAGTTGCTTTTGAGGATAGGGTGGCCAGGAAAGCCCGCAGCCCCAAAGTCTGGGTGGCATTGCAAGTAGTTCCCAGAGGCGTTCATAAAAAGCAAGAAGTGTTCTGGCTGCCACCTTGGGTGTGGGAACAAGGCCAGGATGTTCGGCATATGGAGGCCGGTGCTGGGAAAAAGTGAAAAAAAGGTGCTTTTTGAGGATAGGGTGGCCAGAAAGCCCGCAGCCCCAAAGTCTGGGTGGCAATGCAAGTAGTTCCCAGAGGCGTTCATAAAAAGCAAGGGTTGTTCTGGCTGCCACCTTGGCTGTGGGAGCCAGGCCAGGAAGTTCGGCATATTGGAGGCCGGTGCTGGGAAAAAGTGAAAAAAAGGTGCTTTTGAGGATAGAGTGGCCAGAAAAGCCCGCAGCCCCAAAGTCTGGGTGGCAATGCAAGTAGTTCCCAGAGGCGTTCATAAAAAGCAGAGGTGTTCTGGCTGCCACCTTGGCTGTGGGAGTCAGCTCCGGACATTCGGCATATGGAGGCCGGTGCTGGGAAAAAGTGAAAAAAAGGTGCTTTTGAGGATAGGGTGGCCAGGAAAGCCCGCAGCCCCAAAGTCTGGGTGCCAATGCAAGTAGTTCCCAGAGGCGTTCATAAAAAGCAAGGGTTGTTCTGGCTGTCACCTTGGCTGTGGAGCCAGGCTCAGGAAGTTCCGCATATTGGAGGCCGGTGCTGGGAAAAAGTGAAAAAAAGGTGCTTTTGAGGATAGGGTGGCCAGGAAAGCCCGCAGCCCCAAAGTCTGGGTGGCAATGCAAGTAGTTCCCAGAGGCGTTCATAAAAAGCAAGGGTTGTTCTGGCTGCCACCTTGGGTGTGGGAGTCAGCTCCGGACATTCGGCATATTGGAGGCCGGTGCTGGGAAAAAGTGAATAAAAGGTGCTTTTGAGGATAGGGTGGCCAGGAAAGCCCGCAGCCCCAAAGTCTGGGTGGCAATGCAAGTAGTTCCCAGAGGCGTTCATAAAAAGCAAGAGGTGTTCTGGCTGCCACCTTGGCTGTGGGAGCCAGGCCAGGAAGTTCAGCATATTGGAGGCCGGTGCTGGGAAAAAGTGAAAAAAAGGTGCTTTTGAGGATAGGGTGGCCAGGAAAGCCCGCAGCTCCAAAGTCTGGGTGGCAATGCAAGTAGTTCCCAGACGCGTTCATAAAAAGCAAGGGTTGTTCTGGCTGCCACCTTGGGTGTGGGATTCAGCTCCGGACATTCGGCATATTGGAGGCCGGTGCTGGGAAAAAGTGAAAAAAAGGTGCTTTTGAGGATAGGGTGGCCAGGAAAGCCCACAGCCCCAAAGTCTGGGTGGCAATGCAAGTAGTTCCCAGAGGCGTTCATAAAAAGCAAGGGTTGTTCTGGCTGCCACCTTGGGTGTGGGAGTCAGCTCCGGACATTCGGCATATTGGAGGCCGGTGCTGGGAAAAAGTGAAAAAAAGGTGCTTTTCAGGACAGAGTGGCTAGAAAAGCCCGCAGCCCCAAAGTCTGGCTGGCAATGCAAGTAGTTCCCAGAGGCGTTCATAAAAAGCAAGGGTTGTTCTGGCTGCCACCTTGGCTGTGGGAACAAGGCGAGGACGTTCAGCATATTGGAGGCCGGAGCTGGGAAAAAGTGAAAAAAAGGTGCTTTTGAGGATAGAGTGGCCAGAAAAGCCCGCAGCCCCAAAGTCTGGGTGGCAATGCAAGTAGTTCCCAGAGGCGTTCATAAAAAGCAAGGGTTGTTCTGGCTGTCACCTTGGCTGTGGGAGCCAGGCCAAGAAGTTCGGCATATTGGAGGCCGGTGCTGGGAAAAAGTGAAAAAAAGGTGCTTTTGAGGATAGGGTGGCCAGGAAAGCCCACAGCCCCAAAGTCTGGGTGGCAATGCAAGTAGTTCCCAGAGGCGTTCATAAAAAGCAAGGGTTGTTCTGGCTGCCACCTTGGGTGTGGGAGTCAGCTCCGGACATTCGGCATATTGGAGGCCGGTGCTGGGAAAAAGTGAAAAAAAGGTGCTTTTGAGGATAGGGTGGCCAGGAAAGCCCACAGCCCCAAAGTCTGGGTGGCAATGCAAGTAGTTCCCAGAGGCGTTCATAAAAAGCAAGGGTTGTTCTGGCTGCCACCTTGGCTGTGGGAGTCAGCTCCGGACATTCGGCATATTGGAGGCCGGAGCTGGGAAAAAGTGAAAAAAAGGTGCTTTTGAGGATAGAGTGGCCAGAAAAGCCCGCAGCCCCAAAGTCTGGGTGGCAATGCAAGTAGTTCCCAGAGGCGTTCATAAAAAGCAAGGGTTGTTCTGGCTGTCACCTTGGCTGTGGGAGCCAGGCCAAGAAGTTCAGCATATTGGAGGCCGGTGCTGGGAAAAAGTGAAAAAAAGGTGCTTTTGAGGATAGGGTGGCCAGGAAAGCCCGCAGCCCCAAAGTCTGGGTGGCAATGCAAGTAGTTCCCAGAGGCGTTCATAAAAAGCAAGGGTTGTTCTGGCTGCCACCTTGGGTGTGGGAGTCAGCTCCGGACATTCGGCATATTGGAGGCCGGTGCTGGGAAAAAGTGAAAGTGAAAAAAAGGTGCTTTTGAGGATAGGGTGGCCAGGAAAGCCCGCAGCCCCAAAGTCTGGGTGGCAATGCAAGTAGTTCCCAGAGGCGTTCATAAAAAGCAAGAGGTGTTCTGGCTGCCACCTTGGCTGTGGGAGCCAGGCCAGGAAGTTCGGCATATTGGAGGCCGGTGCTGGGAAAAAGTGAAAAAAAGGTGCTTTTGAGGATAGAGTGGCCAGAAAAGCCCGCAGCCCCAAAGTCTGGGTGGCAATGCAAGTAGTTCCCAGAGGCGTTCATAAAAAGCAAGGGTTGTTCTGGCTGCCACCTTGGCTGTGGGAACAAGGCGAGGACGTTCAGCATATTGGAGGCCGGTGCTGGGAAAAAGTGAAAAAAAGGTGCTTTTGAGGATAGAGTGGCCAGAAAAGCCCGCAGCCCCAAAGTCTGGGTGGCAATGCAAGTAGTTCCCAGAGGCGTTCATAAAAAGCAAGGGTTGTTCTGGCTGTCACCTTGGCTGTGGGAGCCAGGCCAAGAAGTTCAGCATATTGGAGGCCGGTGCTGGGAAAAAGTGAAAAAAAGGTGCTTTTGAGGATAGGGTGGCCAGGAAAGCCCGCAGCCCCAAAGTCTGGGTGGCAATGCAAGTAGTTCCCAGAGGCGTTCATAAAAAGCAAGGGTTGTTCTGGCTGCCACCTTGGCTGTGGGAGTCAGCTCCGGACATTCGGCATATTGGAGGCCGGTGCTGGGAAAAAGTGAAAAAAAGGTGCTTTTGAGGATAGGGTGGCCAGGAAAGCCCGCAGCCCCAAAGTCTGGGTGGCAATGCAAGTAGTTCCCAGAGGCGTTCATAAAAAGCAAGGGTTGTTCTGGCTGCCACCTTGGGTGTGGGAGTCAGCTCCGGACATTCGGCATATTGGAGGCCGGTGCTGGGAAAAAGTGAAAAAAAGGTGCTTTTCAGGACAGAGTGGCTAGAAAAGCCCGCAGCCCCAAAGTCTGGCTGGCAATGCAAGTAGTTCCCAGAGGCGTTCATAAAAAGCAAGGGTTGTTCTGGCTGCCACCTTGGCTGTGGGAGCCAGGCCAAGAAGTTCAGCATATTGGAGGCCGGTGCTGGGAAAAAGTGAAAAAAAGGTTCTTTTGAGGATAGGGTGGCCAGGAAAGCCCGCAGCCCCAAAGTCTGGGTGGCAATGCAAGTAGTTCCCAGAGGCGTTCATAAAAAGCAAGAGGTGTTCTGGCTGCCACCTTGGCTGTGGGAGCCAGGCCAGGAAGTTCGGCATATTGGAGGCCGGTGCTGGGAAAAAGTGAAAAAAAGGTGCTTTTGAGGATAGGGTGGCCAGGAAAGCCCGCAGCCCCAAAGTCTGGGTGGCAATGCAAGTAGTTCCCAGAGGCGTTCATAAAAAGCAAGAGTTGTTCTGGCTGCCAACTTGGGTGTGGGAACAAGGCGAGGACGTTCAGCATATTGGAGGCCGGTGCTGGGAAAAAGTGAAAAAAAGGTGCTTTTGAGGATAGAGTGGCCAGAAAAGCCCGCAGCCCCAAAGTCTGGGTGGCAATGCAAGTAGTTCCCAGAGGCGTTCATAAAAAGCAAGGGTTGTTCTGGCTGCCACCTTGGCTGTGGGAACAAGGCGAGGACGTTCAGCATATTGGAGGCCGGTGCTGGGAAAAAGTGAAAAAAAGGTGCTTTTCAGGATAGAGTGGCCAGAAAAGCCCGCAGCCCCAAAGTCTGGGTGGCAATGCAAGTAGTTCCCAGAGGCGTTCATAAAAAGCAAGGGTTGTTCTGGCTGTCACCTTGGCTGTGGGAGCCAGGCCAGGACGTTCGGCATATTGGAGGCCGGTGCTGGGAAAAAGTGAAAAAAAGGTGCTTTTGAGGATAGAGTGGCCAGAAAAGCCCGCAGCCCCAAAGTCTGGGTGGCAATGCAAGTAGTTCCCAGAGGCGTTCATAAAAAGCAAGGGTTGTTCTGGCTGTCACCTTGGCTGTGGGAGCCAGGCCAAGAAGTTCAGCATATTGGAGGCCGGTGCTGGGAAAAAGTGAAAAAAAGGTGCTTTTGAGGATAGGGTGGCCAGGAAAGCCCGCAGCCCCAAAGTCTGGGTGGCAATGCAAGTAGTTCCCAGAGGCGTTCATAAAAAGCAAGGGTTGTTCTGGCTGCCACCTTGGGTGTGGGAGTCAGCTCCGGACATTCGTCATATTGGAGGCCGGTGCTGGGAAAAAGTGAAAAAAAGGTGCTTTTGAGGATAGGGTGGCCAGGAAAGCCCGCAGCCCCAAAGTCTGGGTGGCAATGCAAGTAGTTCCCAGAGGCGTTCATAAAAAGCAAGGGTTGTTCTGGCTGCCACCTTGGCTGTGGGAGCCAGGCCAGGAAGTTCGGCATATTGGAGGCCGGTGCTGGGAAAAAGTGAAAAAAAGGTGCTTTTGAGGATAGGGTGGCCAGGAAAGCCCGCAGCCCCAAAGTCTGGGTGGCAATGCAAGTAGTTCCCAGAGGCGTTCATAAAAAGCAAGAGTTGTTCTGGCTGCCACCTTGGGTGTGGGAGTCAGCTCCGGACATTCGGCATATTGGAGGCCGGTGCTGGGAAAAAGTGAAAAAAAGTTGCTTTTGAGGATAGGGTGGCCAGGAAAGCCCGCAGCCCCAAAGTCTGGGTGGCAATGCAAGTAGTTCCCAGAGGCGTTCATAAAAAGCAAGAGGTGTTCTGGCTGCCACCTTGGCTGTGGGATCCAGGCCAGGAAGTTCGGCATATTGGAGGCCGGTGCTGGGAAAAAGTGAAAAAAAGGTGCTTTTGAGGATAGGGTGGCCAGAAAAGCCCGCAGCCCCAAAGTCTGGGTGGCAATGCAAGTAGTTCCCAGAGGCGTTCATAAAAAGCAAGGGTTGTTCTGGCTGCCACCTTGGCTGTGGGAACAAGGCGAGGACGTTCAGCATATTGGAGGCCGGTGCTGGGAAAAAGTGAAAAAGGTGCTTTTGAGGATAGAGTGGCCAGAAAAGCCCGCAGCCCCAAAGTCTGGGTGGCAATGCAAGTAGTTCCCAGAGGCGTTCATAAAAAGCAAGGGTTGTTCTGGCTGTCACCTTGGCTGTGGGAGCCAGGCCAAGAAGTTCAGCATATTGGAGGCCGGTGCTGGGAAAAAGTGAAAAAAAGGTGCTTTTGAGGATAGGGTGGCCAGGAAAGCCCGCAGCTCCAAAGTCTGGGTGGCAATGCAAGTAGTTCCCAGAGGCGTTCATAAAAAGCAAGGGTTGTTCTGGCTGCCACCTTGGGTGTGGGAGTCAGCTCCGGACATTCGGCATATTGGAGGCCGGTGCTGGGAAAAAGTGAAAAAAAGGTGCTTTTGAGGAGAGAGTGGCCAGGAAAGCCCACAGCCCCAAAGTCTGGGTGGCAATGCAAGTAGTTCCCAGAGGCATTCATAAAAAGCAAGGGTTGTCCTGGCTGCCACCTTGGGTGTGGGAGTCAGCTCCGGACATTCGGCATATTGGAGGCCGGTGCTGGGAAAAAGTGAAAAAAAGGTGCTTTTCAGGACAGAGTGGCTAGAAAAGCCCGCAGCCCCAAAGTCTGGCTGGCAATGCAAGTAGTTCCCAGAGGCGTTCATAAAAAGCAAGGGTTGTTCTGGCTGCCACCTTGGCTGTGGGAGTCAGCTCCGGACATTTGGCATATTGGAGGCCGGAGCTGGGAAAAAGTGAAAAAAAGGTGCTTTTCAGGATAGAGTGGCCAGAAAAGCCCGCAGCCCCAAAGTCTGGGTGGCAATGCAAGTAGTTCCCAGAGGCGTTCATAAAAAGCAAGGGTTGTTCTGGCTGTCACCTTGGCTGTGGGAGCCAGGCCAGGACGTTCGGCATATTGGAGGCCGGTGCTGGGAAAAAGTGAAAAAAAGGTGCTTTTGAGGATAGAGTGGCCAGAAAAGCCCGCAGCCCCAAAGTCTGGGTGGCAATGCAAGTAGTTCCCAGAGGCGTTCATAAAAAGCAAGGGTTGTTCTGGCTGTCACCTTGGCTGTGGGAGCCAGGCCAAGAAGTTCAGCATATTGGAGGCCGGTGCTGGGAAAAAGTGAAAAAAAGGTGCTTTTGAGGATAGGGTGGCCAGGAAAGCCCGCAGCCCCAAAGTCTGGGTGGCAATGCAAGTAGTTCCCAGAGGCGTTCATAAAAAGCAAGGGTTGTTCTGGCTGCCACCTTGGGTGTGGGAGTCAGCTCCGGACATTCGGCATATTGGAGGCCGGTGCTGGGAAAAAGTGAAAAAAAGGTGCTTTTGAGGATAGGGTGGCCAGGAAAGCCCGCAGCCCCAAAGTCTGGGTGGCAATGCAAGTAGTTCCCAGAGGCGTTCATAAAAAGCAAGGGTTGTTCTGGCTGCCACCTTGGCTGTGGGAGCCAGGCCAGGAAGTTCGGCATATTGGAGGCCGGTGCTGGGAAAAAGTGAAAAAAAGGTGCTTTTGAGGATAGGGTGGCCAGGAAAGCCCGCAGCCCCAAAGTCTGGGTGGCAATGCAAGTAGTTCCCAGAGGCGTTCATAAAAAGCAAGAGTTGTTCTGGCTGCCACCTTGGGTGTGGGAGTCAGCTCCGGACATTCGGCATATTGGAGGCCGGTGCTGGGAAAAAGTGAAAAAAAGTTGCTTTTGAGGATAGGGTGGCCAGGAAAGCCCGCAGCCCCAAAGTCTGGGTGGCAATGCAAGTAGTTCCCAGAGGCGTTCATAAAAAGCAAGAGGTGTTCTGGCTGCCACCTTGGCTGTGGGATCCAGGCCAGGAAGTTCGGCATATTGGAGGCCGGTGCTGGGAAAAAGTGAAAAAAAGGTGCTTTTGAGGATAGGGTGGCCAGAAAAGCCCGCAGCCCCAAAGTCTGGGTGGCAATGCAAGTAGTTCCCAGAGGCGTTCATAAAAAGCAAGGGTTGTTCTGGCTGCCACCTTGGCTGTGGGAACAAGGCGAGGACGTTCAGCATATTGGAGGCCGGTGCTGGGAAAAAGTGAAAAAGGTGCTTTTGAGGATAGAGTGGCCAGAAAAGCCCGCAGCCCCAAAGTCTGGGTGGCAATGCAAGTAGTTCCCAGAGGCGTTCATAAAAAGCAAGGGTTGTTCTGGCTGTCACCTTGGCTGTGGGAGCCAGGCCAAGAAGTTCAGCATATTGGAGGCCGGTGCTGGGAAAAAGTGAAAAAAAGGTGCTTTTGAGGATAGGGTGGCCAGGAAAGCCCGCAGCTCCAAAGTCTGGGTGGCAATGCAAGTAGTTCCCAGAGGCGTTCATAAAAAGCAAGGGTTGTTCTGGCTGCCACCTTGGCTGTGGGAGTCAGCTCCGGACATTCGGCATATTGGAGGCCGGTGCTGGGAAAAAGTGAAAAAAAGGTGCTTTTGAGGATAGAGTGGCCAGGAAAGCCCACAGCCCCAAAGTCTGGGTGGCAATGCAAGTAGTTCCCAGAGGCATTCATAAAAAGCAAGGGTTGTCCTGGCTGCCACCTTGGGTGTGGGAGTCAGCTCCGGACATTCGGCATATTGGAGGCCGGTGCTGGGAAAAAGTGAAAAAAAGGTGCTTTTCAGGACAGAGTGGCAAGAAAAGCCCGCAGCCCCAAAGTCTGGCTGGCAATGCAAGTAGTTCCCAGAGGCGTTCATAAAAAGCAAGGGTTGTTCTGGCTGCCACCTTGGCTGTGGGAGCCAGGCCAGGAAGTTCCGCATATTGGAGGCCGGTGCTGGGAAAAAGTGAAAAAAAGGTGCTTTTGAGGATAGGGTGGCCAGGAAAGCCCGCAGCCCCAAAGTCTGGGTGGCAATGCAAGTAGTTCCCAGAGGCGTTCATAAAAAGCAAGGGTTGTTCTGGCTGCCACCTTGGGTGTGGGAGTCAGCTCCGGACATTCGGCATATTGGAGGCCGGTGCTGGGAAAAAGTGAATAAAAGGTGCTTTTGAGGATAGGGTGGCCAGGAAAGCCCGCAGCCCCAAAGTCTGGGTGGCAATGCAAGTAGTTCCCAGAGGCGTTCATAAAAAGCAAGAGGTGTTCTGGCTGCCACCTTGGCTGTGGGAGCCAGGCCAGGAAGTTCGGCATATTGGAGGCCGGTGCTGGGAAAAAGTGAAAAAAAGTTGCTTTTGAGGATAGGGTGGCCAGGAAAGCCCGCAGCCCCAAAGTCTGGGTGGCAATGCAAGTAGTTCCCAGAGGCGTTCATAAAAAGCAAGGGTTGTTCTGGCTGCCACCTTGGGTGTGGGAGTCAGCTCCGGACATTCGGCATATTGGAGGCCGGTGCTGGGAAAAAGTGAAAAAAAGGTGCTTTTGAGGATAGGGTGGCCAGGAAAGCCCGCAGCCCCAAAGTCTGGGTGGCAATGCAAGTAGTTCCCAGAGGCGTTCATAAAAAGCAAGAGGTGTTCTGGCTGCCACCTTGGCTGTGGGAGCCAGGCCAGGAAGTTCGGCATATTGGAGGCCGGTGCTGGGAAAAAGTGAAAAAAAGGTGCTTTTGAGGATAGAGTGGCCAGAAAAGCCCGCAGCCCCAAAGTCTGGGTGGCAATGCAAGTAGTTCCCAGAGGCGTTCATAAAAAGCAAGGGTTGTTCTGGCTGCCACCTTGGCTGTGGGAACAAGGCAAGGACATTCGGCATATTGGAGGCCGGAGCTGGGAAAAAGTGAAAAAAAGGTGCTTTTGAGGATAGAGTGGCCAGAAAAGCCCGCAGCCCCAAAGTCTGGGTGGCAATGCAAGTAGTTCCCAGAGGCGTTCATAAAAAGCAAGGGTTGTTCTGGCTGTCACCTTGGCTGTGGGAGCCAGGCCAAGAAGTTCAGCATATTGGAGGCCGGTGCTGGGAAAAAGTGAAAAAAAGGTGCTTTTGAGGATAGGGTGGCCAGGAAAGCCCGCAGCCCCAAAGTCTGGGTGGCAATGCAAGTAGTTCCCAGAGGCGTTCATAAAAAGCAAGAGGTGTTCTGGCTGCCACCTTGGCTGTGGGAGCCAGGCCAGGAAGTTCGGCATATTGGAGGCCGGTGCTGGGAAAAAGTGAAAAAAAGGTGCTTTTGAGGATAGGGTGGCCAGGAAAGCCCGCAGCCCCAAAGTCTGGGTGGCAATGCAAGTAGTTCCCAGAGGCGTTCATAAAAAGCAAGGGTTGTTCTGGCTGCCACCTTGGCTGTGGGAACAAGGCGAGGACGTTCAGCATATTGGAGGCCGGTGCTGGGAAAAAGTGAAAAAAAGGTGCTTTTGAGGATAGAGTGGCCAGAAAAGCCCGCAGCCCCAAAGTCTGGGTGGCAATGCAAGTAGTTCCCAGAGGCGTTCATAAAAAGCAAGGGTTGTTCTGGCTGTCACCTTGGCTGTGGGAGCCAGGCCAAGAAGTTCAGCATATTGGAGGCCGGTGCTGGGAAAAAGTGAAAAAAAGGTGCTTTTGAGGATAGGGTGGCCAGGAAAGCCCGCAGCCCCAAAGTCTGGGTGGCAATGCAAGTAGTTCCCAGAGGCGTTCATAAAAAGCAAGGGTTGTTCTGGCTGCCACCTTGGCTGTGGGAGTCAGCTCCGGACATTCGGCATATTGGAGGCCGGTGCTGGGAAAAAGTGAAAAAAAGGTGCTTTTGAGGATAGGGTGGCCAGGAAAGCCCGCAGCCCCAAAGTCTGGGTGGCAATGCAAGTAGTTCCCAGAGGCGTTCATAAAAAGCAAGGGTTGTTCTGGCTGCCACCTTGGGTGTGGGAGTCAGCTCCGGACATTCGGCATATTGGAGGCCGGTGCTGGGAAAAAGTGAATAAAAGGTGCTTTTGAGGATAGGGTGGCCAGGAAAGCCCGCAGCCCCAAAGTCTGGGTGGCAATGCAAGTAGTTCCCAGAGGCGTTCATAAAAAGCAAGAGGTGTTCTGGCTGCCACCTTGGCTGTGGGAGCCAGGCCAGGAAGTTCAGCATATTGGAGGCCGGTGCTGGGAAAAAGTGAAAAAAAGGTGCTTTTGAGGATAGGGTGGCCAGGAAAGCCCGCAGCTCCAAAGTCTGGGTGGCAATGCAAGTAGTTCCCAGACGCGTTCATAAAAAGCAAGGGTTGTTCTGGCTGCCACCTTGGGTGTGGGATTCAGCTCCGGACATTCGGCATATTGGAGGCCGGTGCTGGGAAAAAGTGAAAAAAAGGTGCTTTTGAGGATAGGGTGGCCAGGAAAGCCCACAGCCCCAAAGTCTGGGTGGCAATGCAAGTAGTTCCCAGAGGCGTTCATAAAAAGCAAGGGTTGTTCTGGCTGCCACCTTGGGTGTGGGAGTCAGCTCCGGACATTCGGCATATTGGAGGCCGGTGCTGGGAAAAAGTGAAAAAAAGGTGCTTTTCAGGACAGAGTGGCTAGAAAAGCCCGCAGCCCCAAAGTCTGGCTGGCAATGCAAGTAGTTCCCAGAGGCGTTCATAAAAAGCAAGGGTTGTTCTGGCTGCCACCTTGGCTGTGGGAACAAGGCGAGGACGTTCAGCATATTGGAGGCCGGAGCTGGGAAAAAGTGAAAAAAAGGTGCTTTTGAGGATAGAGTGGCCAGAAAAGCCCGCAGCCCCAAAGTCTGGGTGGCAATGCAAGTAGTTCCCAGAGGCGTTCATAAAAAGCAAGGGTTGTTCTGGCTGTCACCTTGGCTGTGGGAGCCAGGCCAAGAAGTTCGGCATATTGGAGGCCGGTGCTGGGAAAAAGTGAAAAAAAGGTGCTTTTGAGGATAGGGTGGCCAGGAAAGCCCACAGCCCCAAAGTCTGGGTGGCAATGCAAGTAGTTCCCAGAGGCGTTCATAAAAAGCAAGGGTTGTTCTGGCTGCCACCTTGGGTGTGGGAGTCAGCTCCGGACATTCGGCATATTGGAGGCCGGTGCTGGGAAAAAGTGAAAAAAAGGTGCTTTTGAGGATAGGGTGGCCAGGAAAGCCCACAGCCCCAAAGTCTGGGTGGCAATGCAAGTAGTTCCCAGAGGCGTTCATAAAAAGCAAGGGTTGTTCTGGCTGCCACCTTGGCTGTGGGAGTCAGCTCCGGACATTCGGCATATTGGAGGCCGGAGCTGGGAAAAAGTGAAAAAAAGGTGCTTTTGAGGATAGAGTGGCCAGAAAAGCCCGCAGCCCCAAAGTCTGGGTGGCAATGCAAGTAGTTCCCAGAGGCGTTCATAAAAAGCAAGGGTTGTTCTGGCTGTCACCTTGGCTGTGGGAGCCAGGCCAAGAAGTTCAGCATATTGGAGGCCGGTGCTGGGAAAAAGTGAAAAAAAGGTGCTTTTGAGGATAGGGTGGCCAGGAAAGCCCGCAGCCCCAAAGTCTGGGTGGCAATGCAAGTAGTTCCCAGAGGCGTTCATAAAAAGCAAGGGTTGTTCTGGCTGCCACCTTGGGTGTGGGAGTCAGCTCCGGACATTCGGCATATTGGAGGCCGGTGCTGGGAAAAAGTGAAAAAAAGGTGCTTTTGAGGATAGGGTGGCCAGGAAAGCCCGCAGCCCCAAAGTCTGGGTGGCAATGCAAGTAGTTCCCAGAGGCGTTCATAAAAAGCAAGAGGTGTTCTGGCTGCCACCTTGGCTGTGGGAGCCAGGCCAGGAAGTTCGGCATATTGGAGGCCGGTGCTGGGAAAAAGTGAAAAAAAGGTGCTTTTGAGGATAGAGTGGCCAGAAAAGCCCGCAGCCCCAAAGTCTGGGTGGCAATGCAAGTAGTTCCCAGAGGCGTTCATAAAAAGCAAGGGTTGTTCTGGCTGCCACCTTGGCTGTGGGAACAAGGCGAGGACGTTCAGCATATTGGAGGCCGGTGCTGGGAAAAAGTGAAAAAAAGGTGCTTTTGAGGATAGAGTGGCCAGAAAAGCCCGCAGCCCCAAAGTCTGGGTGGCAATGCAAGTAGTTCCCAGAGGCGTTCATAAAAAGCAAGGGTTGTTCTGGCTGTCACCTTGGCTGTGGGAGCCAGGCCAAGAAGTTCAGCATATTGGAGGCCGGTGCTGGGAAAAAGTGAAAAAAAGGTGCTTTTGAGGATAGGGTGGCCAGGAAAGCCCGCAGCCCCAAAGTCTGGGTGGCAATGCAAGTAGTTCCCAGAGGCGTTCATAAAAAGCAAGGGTTGTTCTGGCTGCCACCTTGGCTGTGGGAGTCAGCTCCGGACATTCGGCATATTGGAGGCCGGTGCTGGGAAAAAGTGAAAAAAAGGTGCTTTTGAGGATAGGGTGGCCAGGAAAGCCCGCAGCCCCAAAGTCTGGGTGGCAATGCAAGTAGTTCCCAGAGGCGTTCATAAAAAGCAAGGGTTGTTCTGGCTGCCACCTTGGGTGTGGGAGTCAGCTCCGGACATTCGGCATATTGGAGGCCGGTGCTGGGAAAAAGTGAAAAAAAGGTGCTTTTCAGGACAGAGTGGCTAGAAAAGCCCGCAGCCCCAAAGTCTGGCTGGCAATGCAAGTAGTTCCCAGAGGCGTTCATAAAAAGCAAGGGTTGTTCTGGCTGCCACCTTGGCTGTGGGAGCCAGGCCAAGAAGTTCAGCATATTGGAGGCCGGTGCTGGGAAAAAGTGAAAAAAAGGTGCTTTTGAGGATAGGGTGGCCAGGAAAGCCCGCAGCCCCAAAGTCTGGGTGGCAATGCAAGTAGTTCCCAGAGGCGTTCATAAAAAGCAAGAGGTGTTCTGGCTGCCACCTTGGCTGTGGGAGCCAGGCCAGGAAGTTCGGCATATTGGAGGCCGGTGCTGGGAAAAAGTGAAAAAAAGGTGCTTTTGAGGATAGGGTGGCCAGGAAAGCCCGCAGCCCCAAAGTCTGGGTGGCAATGCAAGTAGTTCCCAGAGGCGTTCATAAAAAGCAAGAGTTGTTCTGGCTGCCAACTTGGGTGTGGGAACAAGGCGAGGACGTTCAGCATATTGGAGGCCGGTGCTGGGAAAAAGTGAAAAAAAGGTGCTTTTGAGGATAGAGTGGCCAGAAAAGCCCGCAGCCCCAAAGTCTGGGTGGCAATGCAAGTAGTTCCCAGAGGCGTTCATAAAAAGCAAGGGTTGTTCTGGCTGCCACCTTGGCTGTGGGAACAAGGCGAGGACGTTCAGCATATTGGAGGCCGGTGCTGGGAAAAAGTGAAAAAAAGGTGCTTTTCAGGATAGAGTGGCCAGAAAAGCCCGCAGCCCCAAAGTCTGGGTGGCAATGCAAGTAGTTCCCAGAGGCGTTCATAAAAAGC